>NC_052502.1:33484443-33784443 GCF_016617805.1 Bactrocera tryoni
CCGGTACTGGATTCGAAGTTACGTATTATAGAGCTGTACAAAGGAAATACCAATCTTTAGGCTTCTCTATTCAAAGAAATAAACTGATATTTAAATTCATCATTTCGGTTAAATATATTCAGTAGTTTAACGAGCGATGTAAACTTAAATCACAGGTACTCAGGAAAAAATCCAAAGAAAAACATGTATTATGTATAAACATTCTAGTAAGTGGAATCCTATAAGTCGTGCAATTTGTGATTTCAAAGTGTTTTTGACAACTAAAGGCGTTTTATATCCATTTATGAATTAACAAAATCAAAAATTCGATATTTATCAGGGCCAAAAATATAAATTTGATATTCTCGAATTTGAGAGATGATTGAAATAATTTTAAGGGGAATCTGGTGTGTTGTAAGGTTTTTAACTAGAGCAATCAGAGTTATCTTTTAATAACCATTTTTCTCAGCTTACTGTTTTTAAAGGAAAATTTATCTGAAAACGGCCTAACCAAATTGACTTGAGATTACACAACGACTTATTTTAGCTTCATAAATAGTAAGATAAAAGTCGAAGAAATAAAATTTTGTTATAATTTTAAATGTTTATGTCCCTCTAAAAAGCTGTAAATTTCATTCCCAGAATTTTGATTAGTCCTCTATTAGAATATATAACTCATTTATTAGAAATAAGTCAGTTTGGTCTTGATTTGAGATAATTTTTAGTAGAAAAATCTTCCACCTCCAGAGGACCCGTTTTTTGAGAAAAGCTCCTCCTTTGGAAATGGGCTATGTGATCATGAGAATCAAATTTTGAAACCGAATATACAGAATAATGTATAAATTCAGTAAATGTACAGTTTTAAAGACCAATTCCCCAACAAAAACTAGACTATGCACATAGCTAAGTAACTCCTTTTATTTGCGTTTCACAATAATGAGTAATTTCGGCGACGAAGTAAAAGGTAAAATAAATTTATATAGTTTAATAATAATTTTTATTTCCAAGTTAACTTAAGGGGTAAGGGTAGTCAGAGATTTTCAAACATTTTTTTGCTTTTTCGTTAATTTGTATGTATTCAAAATATTCTCCTGAAAATTTCACGTTGATCCGATAATTAGTTTTTGAGTTATTCGACAAATAACAAAGAGAACTCGGGCACTTGAAAGCGCTAGTGTGAAACTTTAAACGCGTTTTTCTCACAACTATGTTTTTTGAACTGGTGACAACTGTAACTCGAAAACCGCTAAGTAGATTTTAATGTAATTTATACAGCACATAATAAAGTCGAACTGGATCGAAGGATTTTTTTTTTCAAAAATTTCGATTTTTTAAGGCCAATCAACTGTTGATTTTTTCCCAAAAATTTAGAAAAAAATTTCCTGAGGCCGCCATTTTGTTAATTTTTGAAAAAAAAATCCTTCGATCAGGCCCGAGTTTATTTATTTATAAAACAAATTTTTTTTTGTCCGATTGATTTTAGATGAATCTCCAAGGACTTATGGTTGTCACCGCAAGTACCTTTTGTTTGGAAATGGGTCAACACAAACGACTATAACTTTGGAAATAAAATTTTTTTTTAATTTTCGTGACTTCAAGTCAACACATTCTAGAATAATGCCATATTACTACTTTTGTAAAATAACACGATTTAATAGCAAAAAAATACTGAAAATTCTAATGTTTTCGTGCCTCTGACTACCCCTAACCCCTTAATTTGTCAATTTTTTTTTTTAATTTTTCGATCTTACAATATTTAACTAATTTTATTATCGAATCATTAAAAAATGATTTTCGATACCCAGTAGTACTCGCTATTCTCCAACACTAAAATACATACATGCACAAACATATACACACATACAGGTATTTACTCTACGGCTTAACTGTGGTTTTTGTGGTCGCTTTTTTAACATTTGATACTTATAAATCAGTGCTTTTCGTTTTTTTCGCTTGCACTTTTTAATTATTCTTTGCCTTGGCGTTCATTTTGCGCCAGCACACTGCATTAGCAATAAATATAAATATTAAAATTTTCATTAATTTAGCGAGTTAATTTAAAATTTTCGTCTGTAAGAATAACAAATAATGCATTAAGCTGAAAGGTCATTGGTTTGGAGTACTACTAAAAGTAATAATAGAGTGGCATAGATCAGCAGAGGTACATAAGTATATTTTGAATGGGGTAATTATGGCCATAAGGTAAAATTAATAAAATTTGTAGAAAAGTTTAAATAAATTGAAAATTTTGAATTGTAGCTTTAGCAGGTATTGTCTTACTGCTAGTTTTCAAGAGAGTGGTACTATTTTGTCTTATAGCATTGACAGACGGCAGCGTTAAACCAGATTAATTGCATTTTTCGGGATTAATTCAGGAGTTACCACAGCTAACTCCGTTGCTGAATCCAAAAATAACTCTCAAAATTTTAGAGAGTTTGTGAGATTTTCGTTGGCAACATTGTCAAAAATGGCCAATTTTCATCTATTATGAATGAAATACAAGCAACCCTGACAGCTGTTTATCAAATTCTCAATATAATATCAATAAAACTTCTATGTTATGATGCAGTTTTAAAAATAATGTGTTGATATGCTTTTGTAATAAAAAATGGTTTGGTAAAAATTGGTCGGCTAACAACCGTAATGTTTATCTTCTATTAATTTTCATTGAAAATATTATAAAAAGGACAATGAGCTGTTAATGAGAGTTTAAAACTCGCATAGCTGCCGTCTGTCACCTACAAATTTGGATCTGATTAACTGCGCAGTTAATCCGGATTAACGCTGCCGTCTGTCAAGGCTATTATTTTGCTCCTTAGGAACAGGTTGTAGTAATTCAAAGGGTTATATGCACTTCCGAAATTCGCTATTTTTGCAAATTTGTTTGAAGAAGCATTAATAAATAAATAACAAAATTTTCATTTACAGAATTTAATTCCCTTTAAAATCGACCATTCATTCTGAAAACTGTTGGACTCCTTTGACCCCATAGCCTATTCACAAGGAAACCGACGAAAGTATCGCCATATTTACCAAGTAAAAACTTTTATCCTAAAGAAAAGTAGGGTACAGTGTATAGAAAATATAAAAAATTATATTTATATTGTGACAAAAAACCACCCGGAAATTGTTATTAAATTCCTCGGATAAATGGTATTTCATAGAAATGTATTTTGCTTCGTAGTTTTGTCCTTAATTACCTAGCCAAATATGAGTGGGGTTTGTCAACCAGTTTGTTTACAGCACTTACTGAAGTCGCTACCCCTCAGCAGTGCGTTGCGATTTTTACAACGAACAAAACTATCGGACAAAGAATTTATCTCACATTTTGTATTTGTAACCGAATTTTGTTGGGAAAGGCTTACGGTGATTTGCTTTATCAAAAAGACAAGTCTACGAGTGGTATAAAACCTTCAAAGAAGTCAAGACAACGTTGAAGATATGCTTTATTCTGAACAATCCTCGACCTCTTTAAGTGATGAAAATATAAAAAAAAGCGAAGGACTTAAAAATCGTCAGCGAGACCGTTCGAATGATTTTGGTGGATATT
The DNA here is from genome assembly GCF_016617805.1 of Bactrocera tryoni. NCBI lineage: Eukaryota > Metazoa > Arthropoda > Insecta > Diptera > Tephritidae > Bactrocera > Bactrocera tryoni. Next base: position 33,487,973 of record NC_052502.1, read on the forward strand.
TTGGGTATGAAACGCGTTCTTGCTCGACTGGTCCGATAAAGCTGAATTTTTTCAAAAATAGTACCCAAACAGGTGTCTCTGGACATGCTTGGTCGAACGAATACCACATTCATTGAGAGCATTATAACGGCCGATGAGGCCTGGGTTTCTTAATTTGACATGCAAAAAAGTCAACAATCATCGGAATTGAGGGAAAAATTAACCAAAACCAAAAAACGAAGCAAAAGCCGTTCAAAAATCCAGTTGATACTCATTGTTTTTTTGATATTTAGAGGGACAGACGGTCAATAAGGAGTTCAATTTGGCCGTATTGCGTGAGAACATCGGTGGAAAACGGCGGGAATTGTGGATAATGCATCATCACATCGATCCACAATCCTGACCGAATTTAAAGCCAAAAACGCAGTGAATACCATTGATCGAAGAGATAAAATGTGTTATGAAATCTGTTTCGAGGACTGGAAAAATCGTTGGTGTAAGTGTATTACATCTGGTGAGGATTACTTTGAAGGCAACAAAATAAATATTGATCAATAATTAAATATTTTGCGTTTTACTTATAATATAATTTTTCGGTACACAATGTATATCAGAAGTAGAATTGAAAGTCCGACAGTGAGTGCCGGGTACGGTCAGAATGTACATATGTATATATCAAGTCACTAACGCAAATTTGATAGCTCACTCTAAGTGACTGACAGCTGACAATATTTGCATGTGTTTTTAAAGTTTTTAAGTTTGTCCTTATTTGACTTGGTATATTTTTCGCTAACTTTGCATTGAGGGCCGTAAGCAAATATAAATATAATAAAAATAGAAAAAGAAAATTGAGGATATTTCATTAAATTTAATTTTCAAGTTTAAAGATGACAGCTGCCTGCGCAAAACTAAAATAAAAACAAAAAAAAAACGTGTGCCAACAGAAAAGCGAAGTGACGTCAGCAATACAGTTATTTATTTCTTAAAGTTCCTTTCAATGATTACATAGTTCTAGAAAAAAACACAACAAACTGAAAAAATATTTGCTCATTTTCCGATTACTTAAAATACCTAAACAAATACGAAGAATAAAATTGGCACTGTTTGTTTTCTCAGCTGATTGCATACTAGACATTACAATGTAGTTGCGAAACGGATTGCGCTCAACAGCTAATACGTAAAATTATTTGCGGATTTGAAAAGCAAGCACCATAAACATTTCCTTACATACAAAAGACTAGTTGAAGAAACTGAAATGAAAACAAAGGTGCTTGCTTTGTTTGTTTGTCTATACATTTCCTATGAACTACATTTTAGCAGGAACGGACATTTCCATTTGTTGTGTTTGTATGTTTACTTAAGTAAAATATTTCATCATTTCAAACACGTAACACACTTAAAATGAAAATCTATATTTTCAGTTAAAATATTCATTGATTTAAAGTGAAACTAACACGTCTAGTGGATTAGAAAGTATTCTTCAACTAACATTAAAAAAGATACACATTTCAATACAAGATTTGCCTACTTAGCTTAAACTAATATATAGATAATAAAACCAAAACTAAATTCAAAACCTTAAAAGGCTATACCAGTGTGACACTTTCAAAAAATCAATTGTTTTGTTTTTTCGATAATTTATATTGTCAAAAATATTCAGTTAAAACAGCAAGGTCGTATCTTGAATAGTTTTTAAATGGCAGCGTTCTAAAGAGCGACCGTTTTTCTCGAAACGACCTTTTTCAAGATTCTATCATTCTATAGGAATACCTTCCTCGGAAAGGATCTAGCTGAAAGTTGACGAAGAGAAGCCAACGTGAGAACTTGCGAAGAATATTACAGGGTCTCAGTGTACATTCCTCTGTTGATACAATCCCCGAAGATTTGAAGACGCCCTTTTCTAGAGAAGTATTGGATAGATTTCAAATGAGTTTGCTGCTTCTAGAAAAAGTATGTCCTTTCAAAACCAAAGAAATGGAAAACCTTATTGACTGCTTGGTAGATAGATTCAAAGGCTAATAATAGATAATCATAACGTCAGCGACGTTTACAGCTCAAAGGCGAACTTGATCACTGGCAGTGCCATTGGGGGCAGAAGCAAAAGTCAAAAGATAGCAAGTTATCGACTACTGCATTGGAAACGTTGAGGAACTGAGTTGTAGAGCTGTGCCCTATATTTCATAGTTTTCTTCGCAAATTCGAAAGATTCTCAAAGCTTGGCCCAGTCAATAAATAAATACGACAGAGACATAACATTGTACATCCGAGATGGTACGGAAAGGTGTTATAGTAGCCGGTGTGAAATTTTTACGATGGGCATGGCACCTCCCACTTTTAGGTGAAAATTTGTATCTTAGGATCTATGAAACAAATTTCAACCAAATTAGGTACGAAATATTATCCTGATATTTCTACATTACAGTGTACAAATGTTCGAAATCGGATAAAAACCACTCCTACTTCCCATATAAAAAAAATTTAAGTTCCGTCTGTTCCTCTCATTTGCCAGTATACAAATTAAGAACCAATCCATGTATCCGGATGAAACTTTACTTAAATAGTGCCCTCAAGATATTTCATCTTACGCCCAAAAATTGTCGAAATCGGACAATAACTTTCTAAGAACTCAGACACCAAATATGTGGACTTCTGTGCGTATGGCTGCCTTTTTGCCGAAAATATCGATCAACTTGTGAGATATATAGTACTTGTATTATTGAGATATGGGAAAAACGTTTCTCTGATAATAATTGTGTTAAAAATGGCTTGGATTGGATAAATACTTTTCATGGCCCTACATAACTAATATAAAGATTTTCGAACTTCTTTAGGCTTTATGCGATATACATATATCGGCCTAGCTGATTTAATATAAAGTTTTGCCAATACCTATGTATGTATATATAAGTATTTCAACGATTAGGATTATTGCAAGTTGCAAGAGTATAAAATGTTCTGTTACAACCGAACTTAGCCCTTTCTTTCTTGTTTTTAATTACACACTTGAAACTTTAATAGATTTTTGATAATGAAGAAAGCACTGTATAGTCATAAAATTGAGGAACAAACATTGAACCTTTTGCGGAAGTGTGTTCAGAAAACGTTCACGACTTGCATTCTTGCAAAACCGTCTGTCAGCTTCTAATCCGAATTTCTAAAACCTTAACTATAACTTCTCGAAAGCGTTAACCACAAAAAAATTGTATATAAAATTTATGTGGTTAAAATGGTACTAAATTTTTTGAAAATTGTTCAGATAATTTGACCTATAAATTATATTATTATATAGCTTATATCCTGTAGAATTTTGTAGTTAAAAATAAATTTAATAAATACAAAATATTGAGTGATTTTAATATTTCGCCTCCATTGCCAAAAAGTAAACATTTTAATGATGATTTCTTCTATATTTAATCGATTGCAAAACCTGAAGATCCAAAAGCTTATATTTTACTGTACTACTTCGGAAAACTACTTTTTTCAAGAGAAATGCATTACGAAAATTAAGTAATAAAAAACTATTTATGTTTACGAAAATAAACGCCCACTTCTCGTCATGAAGCCCAATTAAGTATTTTTATTAGTTAACCGTGAGATAAAAATGAAAATTCGGTTCCCCTTCGCACTACGCTTGCTTCGGCCAGTATTCGGCATTGGTGAGTAATGGTATATAAGAAAGTGTGTATAATTTGAAAACGACTGACGGCGAGGCGACCAGTGGACAGGTGGCCTTCGTACAACAGCTGCTGCCGCCGCACCACTCTCGGAGAGTCATAAATCAAATTGCTGCCTAACGTTTGATGCTTGAAATTTCGAATATAATTTTCAATGGCTTTTCTTTTTGTACTTTTCCACATTTTGAACAAATTAATTAAAAAAGAAGCAACACTGCGCAATATAATATAAATGATTTTTAGATTTAAGGTGAAAGATGCTTCCAGATTGAGCTGAAAATTTATTTTATGATGTGTGAGTTGATTTGGGAGGTGTTTGCAGGGATAGCTAGATTAACAAAAACCGAGAAATTTCCAGACAGTTTAGCTAACAAATGATATATTATTTGGAATATACAAGGTCTGTCGCAAAAGAAACAGGACATTTAAAAAAACAACACAAAATTAATATTTTTCAAAAGTTATATTTTTTTATTCCTTGTGCTTTGTGCTACAGCGTTTAGCCCGGTCAATTAGCATTTCAAATGAGTGTTTAAGGTCATTTTTCGGAATGCTCTTGAGAATATCGGTCGTCGCCTTTTGGATAGCTGAAATGTGTCCCAGTGTCCAAACCAGTGTTCTTTCATGGGCAAATGAAGTTTTCCAAATAGGGAAAAATCACAGGGTGACAAATCGGGTGAGTAGGGTGAGTGATTAATGGTTAATATGGAGTTTCTTGTCAAAAAATCAGTGACAAGCGTCGACCGATGACACGCCGCGTTATCGTGCAACAGGCGCCAGGACCCTGCCTACCGGTATTGTGGTCGAGCACGACGAATGCGTGACAAAAGACGCTTCATAACACCAAGGTAAAACACAGCATTAATCGTTTGGACAGGTGGGACGAACTCTCGGTGTACAATACCCTCGGAATCGTAAAAACAAATCAGCATTGTCTTTATTTTTGACTTCTGATCGTCACAGAGGTCCTCACGACCTTCTTGGGATCGCTTAAACCACTCATGCACATTACTACGGGATAAGCACTGATCACCATAAACTTTTTTCATCATTTGAAATGTTTCAGTAAACGTTTTCCCAAGTTTAAAACAAAATTTAATATTTGCTCTTTGCATTTCACGACCGATGACCAAATGCTGCTGTCACTTTTTGATCGATAACATCGATTGTAGTTATCCAATTGCCTTAAAGTTTTTACGAAATGTCAACAAGAGATCAAACTTTTTATTTCATATACCCACCAGTAGGTGGCGCTACCAGACACAGCTATAATGTTAATTATAGTATTATTTAAAAAGTTCTGTTCCTTTTACGACAGACCTTGTATATTCTATACATATATTTCAAAATTTAAGATAATACAATTTTAAAATCTAACATTCACTGCCTTGAAATGCAATCCCCAGCAATTTAAGGTTTATACTCTCTTAACATGTTACCTTAATCTTAATGCACCCCACACATGTTCTTGATATGATTTTCAGCAAGAAGTTGACATTCATCTTCACTTTCACGCTGTGACGCACGTAGCGTGTTACTTTCCTCTTTGCTTTACCCGCGCCACAACGTGCAACATTGCATTTGCATACGTGTCGCACCTGCAGATCTGTCTGTCAGCGCGGCTAAAGTGTTGTTATTGCTGACGCAAGGGTTAAAAGGCGGTAAGTAGAAGGCAAATATGTGATAGTGTATGTTGCCTTATATAAATATATGTTTTGACATAACTTATGTCAAGCACTCCAAGCACTCTTAACTTGAACTGATTGAGGCAGCATGTTTTTTACTGGCATTATATTAAAGACATTAAGATCTATAGAAAATTAAATACAACTTTTCTTGCAACTTTTAATCGTAATTTTTCAGAATTATAAGCTGGCTCCGAAGCAAGCTTAGTGCTCTATATAAACCGCAACTGAGCGCCATTCTTCGGCTTAACTGCTAATATTTTTTTTTGGTTGTCTATGAAAGGCATATACTCATTTCGGAGCCAAAAATCTACTGTTTTCGAAAAACAGTTTTGACATCGCCTTTTCAGGCAGTTTCTCTCATGTAGAAATCATTACGGTATATAACAATTCTCCTGATAAAATTGGAGTAGATCATTCAAGACTCTTACAGTCAATCCTCTTTGGATGCCTGCAGAAGTTCTTAATATCAAATGACAGATATGCGCCAAAAGGACGGAAAACTTGAAAAAACTTGGTCGAGTAATTTGGATCATATAAGCTTAGTTGTATGGGTGATCTAATATATAGACAAAGTTGTTTATTTATATAATACTTTTTTCAAATTTTCGGAAATTGCTTCAAAGCATAACGAGGCCAAATTCATTCCATGCTTGTAGACAAACACTTTTGAGTTGTCCGATATACATCACATAAAATCTTTATGTTTTCGTCTAATAACACTAGTTCGTAACTGTGATGTTAGAGGCTTTTTCTTGCTAATTTTGGGTTGCTAAAATGGAAATTTAACCGTTTTGAACTCAAATTCGTAATCCGGACACCTCAAATACCGCACACAATTTTTTTTAATTTTTTCTTCAGATTTGGCGAGTAGTGAAATATTTAGTTGAGAGTATATAAGATCTTATATAAAAGACGACTTTTGTGTAATTGTTAAGATTTGAGCGATAAATATTTCCCAGCTCGATATGCAAAACCTATAACGAACCAAAAAGTTGGACATACTACCGAAGAAAGATATTAACGTGATTAAACGAAGAAATCCTTGATATGGATAATATAAAGATTGTATGAAACACGTCTCTTCAATGTTGCCGACAAAATTCTAGCAAACTTCTGTCAAAATTTTTCGATATTTTCATGCTTTGGCGCTCGAGAGAGAGCGATGTAGAAAGAGACAAGAGAAGAAAGACATCACTGAGTCAATATAATTACTGTGAGAGAAATTTATACTTCCAAATTTCAAGATACATATTTACTAATAGAGCTGATTTTATTAAATCATAACGACTTTCTATTTTTGGAAGCATGTACATTTTTTCGGATTACATTCAAAAATTCTGAATTCAAAAAGTTCGTTTAAGGGTCTTTACTCTACTTTTGGCAATTTTTTGGAAATTTTAGTTGTCTACATTTATTTTAATTCTATCTAAGAAGCTTCAAGAATGCTAGCAACAACTAAAATTTCCCAATATCAATTCTCCAGCTCAGACATATGTATTTTCAACTCCACATAAAGGATTTAACGGATGCCACACAATTAAAATATAAAGGAGACACGTCGCACAACCGAAGGAAGGTGTGTTTGTTTTAAAAAATATGAAAAAACCAGAAGCGAATCTCCAATTTATTACTTCATACATTCGAAAAGGTACACAGTAAGTTTTGTGTATTTTTGTTGAAAATTATTTCATATTTAAGGATTTTAACATTTCACAAAAAACAGTACACAGTTGCAACTGAAGGGTGCAAGATGATATGAATAAAAAGCAGATCACAGAGTAAAATTGTCTCTACCAAGTGAAAGAGTGTTGCATGCTTAAAATAAATAGAGGGCAGGCAACGAATATACCCAAGCATTGAGATGACAGTGAAATGGAATGGAATGAATGGATATGGAAATGGAAAAGGATTTTGAGCATCAGACAGTGCGGAGTTTAACCTCAAATATGGTATGTGGATGTGAAAAGCTCAAATACGTATGTCTGTAATCGGAAATTTATAAATCCCAGTAGTAAAAATATTATTTATGAATACTTACATACAAGTATCTATAGAGGGGGCCAGATTTATATGACGGATAGTATTGGTTAATCACAGGCGAGATACTTTTAAGAATGGGAACAAATCGGAAATAATTGTTAAAAATAATAAAAAGCTATTTATGAATTTCCGGGCGGAGAAATATGCAATATTTACCAATCCTGAATATATACGAGAAGTAAAAGTCAATAATATGATATTCATGTATATAACTATCTTCAACTAGTGATCACTTATGTAGTAAGGATCAAAGAACTTTCATCTTGATTTTAAACAGGACACTTTTATGGCAGTTACATGCTAAGGCCCGTTCTGAACCTACGACCACATTCGAAAATTGTAGAGTTGCCACGGATGATTCTCCACGTCGAATTTCATGAAGATGACAAACAAGAAAGTTTTCTATACAAGGACTTAATCCGAAATCGACGATTCTGGCAAATAAGTAGCTTTTTGGAGAAAAATGACGTTTGGAACATTTCATATAGATGTCTCAAAAATTGAGAGACTAGTTCGTCTACGTACAGACAGATACACTGGGAGCTGCGCATTGGTCTGAACGGTCAATATCAGAACATTATACAACAAAGCTCCCATACAAAGTGAACGCCGGAATAAAGCGCTTGCATGGAAAGCCTTTTCATTTTAAGAGTTATATTCCCCAAGTTTGGCCAGGGTTCTAGTTTAAGGCAACAGTGTAATCTCCGAAGAAATTGTTCAAAATGAGTAACTATAGCATATATACTTAGCTGCCGTAAAATTTGCCCGATCAAAATCGATTTCTTGTAAGAAATCTTTTCTGGCTCTGAAGAGGTGCAACCGAAGTTAACGTGTTTTCTTGTTTTTTTAGTATTTGTTGAAGAAAATAACGACACGATTTACCAGTTTAGGTTCGAATAACTCTTTAAATTAAAAGAATAAACATTCAAAATATTTTTTTGCTAGGTTGGTATGATCAGTGACATCTGTGCCAAATTTCAGATCAAACTAATCACTATGTATTGTTTAGTTTACGTTTGTGTTTCTGAAGTACATAAGGTGCATTCGGCGACTTTTATAATGAGTGAAATTATTCAACAAAGAAGTTCCGTTAAATTTTGTGTGCGGAATCAAATTTCTGATGCTGAAATGTTAAGAATGTTGGAAAAGGCCTTCGCTGATAATTGTCTGTCGCGAGCAAGTATTTTTGACTGGTCCAAATTATTCAAAGAGGGTCAAAAACGCGTTCACGACGAACCACGTTCAGGATGGCGATCAACGTCAACTGATGACCAACATTTTAATAAAACAAAGGAATTGGTGATTCGGAAACGACGACTAACAGTCAGAGTTCTTACTGGCATTATTGAAATATCGGAAGGATCAGTGAAAACCATTTGGATCATTTAGGCCTAAGGCCCTATAATCCGCAAAAACCACGTCAAAACAGGTCAAAAATCAAAGTAGTGTTGATAGTTTTCTTCAATTATTGATGTGTGGTGTACTTCGAATTCTTTCCGACCCGTCAAACTGCCAACAAAAATACTTTTTGACTGTTATGCGCCGTTTGCGCGAAGCTTTCGGTAAAAAGATGCCGGAATTACGGACTGAAAATTCTTGAGTTTTACCATGATAATGCACCGTCGCATATTCTTCGTGATTTCATCAAATGTTCGACCAATATCTTGCCGCAAACACCGCAATCGTCTGATTTAGCTTCTTGCGATTTCTGGCTATTTAGCAGAGCTGTTAAAAAGGGATTAAAATTAATAATCAATTGAATTAATATATTTTTTTAATTAATTCGATTATTAATTTTTTTCGCAATTCGTTGATTAATTAATGATTGAAAATTAATTTAATCAAAATTTAATCATGATTAAAGGGAATTATTTTAGTTTGAAAAATTTATTTACAGATTAAAGAAATTTAATCAAAAACTAAACTAAACTGAATAGTATTTAGTAAACCGAACGATGGCTCCAAGAAAATGGTTTTGAGTCAACTGAATACATAAAACGAGAATCGCTACGCGCATTGAAGGCTATTCCGTAAATTGAATTTAATAACTTTTTCGAGGATGAGAAAAAACGTTGGTAAAGGTGTACGGGGCCCAATGGTAATTACTTCGAGGGAGACAACATAAACTTTGATGAATAAATTAGGGATTTTTAAATTATTAACAAAGTCTTACTATTTTTTGCTCTTAGCTCATATACGTAGCTGTAAACGATCTGACCGATCAAAATCAAGTTCTTGTAAGAAATCTTATCTAGTTCTGAAGAGAATTTATTATAGCTCCGATGAAGCCGAAGTTAATTTTGTTTTTTGGTTTTCTATTTTTTGTCGAACAAAATAAGATAGCCTTTACCATTTTAGCTGTGGACACTTATTTCATTAAAAAACAGAAATAGTAAAAGTATAATAGTATATAAGTATACTTTGTAACCTTCTCTACTATAAGCAATCAATCGCTAAGGAGTGTAACGAAAGAGGACCTCGTACAGAAGTAAATTAAGTACATTAGATGGTGCTGTAAAGGTCATATGCTGAGGAAGACTACAGATGGCATTTTGATGATGTCATTGGAATCGAATCTCCAAGGAAGCAGAAGTCACGGCCGGCCACAAACAATATGAAGAAGAGGAAGGCGCAAAGACCATAGCTTCCAATCGTGTGGGATGACATAAACTTGTAGAGTTCCTATTATCCAGAAAGGAATAACAAGGAAAAAATTAACTAGTGTTTATGAAAACTAACTAGTGTTTATGAAATAGAGACAAACGTCATCTGGGCTTCAAGGTACTCTCCCTTCAACCATTGTTATTATGTCTGCGTTGGCGGTGGAGTCTCCCAAACTGGCAATACCGACTGAGAAGTTAACTTGTTACCGGCAAACATTTTCATTCATTTGCTATTACAATTGCGCGGTAAAATGCGCCGGCTGTCGGTGTAGCAATTTCGGTGGTCGCAATGAGACACCGACTGCGGCCATGAACTCACACACGTATGGCCGTGGCATTACTTTTCCTCTTACACGCAAATTTGTTTGTTTGCATGTAGCTATATGCTTATATGTGAGTGTGTATGTATATGTACCAGCGTGCGCTGTGTCGCAATGAAATGAAAACAAGCCAAATTGTAAGCGCTCACAAGGATATCGCAGAAGGATATTTTGTACGGCGACTAAATGAAAACGCTTTTATTATTATGAATGTAACCCATAATCCGCTTGTTGAGAGTGAAAAGTAGTCATACGTGTGTATGTCCGCGAGTGTGTTGCGCCTGGCAGTTGGAGGCACTTCTCTCTGCCTCGAAATGTGTTGCAAAAATACGGGTGCTGGGTATGTTTCACTTTAAATAGTGTACCCTACAGCCGGCAAGCAACATATGTTCGGCGAATATTACTCGCCAGCATCATGAACCCATGCCCTCTACCCATGGCTTACACCTTCTTCTCGCCTTTTGGGTTGCTTGTTGGTGGGGAAGTTTTCAGCGTGTAATGAAATGAATGCAAATGCGATTGAGTTGATTTAGTATCTGCAGACAAGCGGTTATTACACGCATGCCGTCATAAGCTTATAACCACACACACATACACTTACATGTACATGTGCTACAATTGACTCTGCAGCCATTATACGCTGGAGACATGTACTCATAAAATGTCGTCTGGTGTCTTTACGCACGTAAGCACGCACACACCGCCTCGTAACTGTATGTTGGCGCACAAGCTTACGCTTACACTTATGTATGTCAATTCTTATACTTTGTATAGTATGTGTAACATATGCAGCTCATTCATTGAAAAGTCCACTCCAACGCTGGGGTTATGATCATTTTTGGGCAAATGTAAAGCAGGCAAACTTTAAAAGAGACTGCGGAATATGTGCGTATATTTGTATGTGAGTTCGAGGATGCGAATTAAGCATACTTAAACTGAGACCAGACTGAAACAAAAGCCATTTTTATGCCTACTTTCTCCAATTTGAGCTACTGAATAAAATATGAAAGTCAAATTGCTATATATTATGAAATAAGCATGCAATAAGCATAAAGCGAAAAACAAAGTTGAATTCGTGAATAAAACACACATGAAACATTATAGTTAAGTTCTAATCTTTCAAAAGCAGAATTAGTCATAAATATACCGTTTCACCAAATAACCAAAAAAAACAATTACAAAAGATTCCTTATAAGAACTTGATTTTGATAGATCAGTTTGCAGCTATATGCTATAATGATTCGATCTGAACAATTTCTTCGGAGGCTGCACAACTACATCAAATAGCAATAAACAATCCAAAAATTCTAAATGATATCTCGTTTTCCATACAAGTACTTGAAACCGATAGTTCAGTTAATATGGTTATATATTAAAGTCGTCCGATAGTCTCGTTTCCTTCAAAGGAGTAGCCTCTTGGGGAAAATAGAAAGTGGGCAAATGTAAAAATATTAAAAAAGTGCACAATAGAGTCCCGACAATAGATAATTGATGGTCGAAAAGGTGTCGCCCCATTATAAGTTAAGCTAAGATAAATTCGAAAAAATACTAAAAGATCTTCGGGTTAGCGTTCGGGTTCGGGTTTATAAAAGCGTTTCAACAACAAAGTTCTTTACAACTCTTCTTTATTTACTCATCGCTGTTTATACGAAGTTTTTTGTATGAGGCAAATCGTCGCTGAAATTAGTGCTATCTGAGAAAAGTTGCTGCGGATACGGAGAGGTATATTTATGTTTGAAACTTTTTAAGTACATTTCTTGCCGAGGTCTAAACAGACATTATAAAAATGTAGCATATTTTATGTTCCAAAAGTTGCATAAATTCATTTTGAAAAATACTTATTTATTATCATTGATATTATCTGATAACTACCACAAACCTCTAGTTGAAATCAGAGCATCATTTGGAAATATTTAGGAATATTTATATAGTTGTATCTAGTACTCATATTTGATTTATAATCAGAACAGAATATTTTACTGAGCATGTCTAAATTAGGTTGATGGTGAAGCGCTTTCAAACTACCGATAAATGTTTTTTATGAAAAAGCATACACAAAGAAAGAAAAAAAATTTAAAATTTCAGAAATTCTTCAAGCATTAAGAAAAGCTGTGATGAGTTTATTACAAGCGAAAGGATTTCATTGCTAACCAAATTGAATAAAGTAGTACAATAAAAATAAAAATAGAAATTTTGAGGAATACTGCTCTGTTTTTTCTCCTGGGTTCAAAATTTTATTGATTAAGGTAATACAAATACCAAATTTTGAAAAAAAAGATTCAAAGCGATTATATTTTTCTATGTGAAACATTTTCTATTTTTCTCTAAAAATTAATTGCAAAGAAAATTCTAGGATTTTCGCTAATATTTTTGATATACAACGATTGTTCAAAAAATAACGGAAATTTTAAAATAAAATTTCGAGGTTTGGCAGAATCCACTTGTTAAATTTGTTTTTTTTTATTATACTAATATACATACACCTGAAGTACGTTGCCATTTCCAGCTGGTATTTATTGCTTACTTTGTCTGTGGCACCCTTTAAGATTAGTTGGGCTTTTATGAGCTAGGCGATTTTGTTTTTTAAAAGATATGGATAAAGGAAATTATTCATGAATTCTTAATCAAAACACATAATGCGACGATTACCAGCCTCTACATTAACCACGGTTCCGTGTGATTGGAAGAAGCGCTCACATAAGTGCATAAAATTGAATGGGGACTATTTTGAAATCGACAACATTAATAGAGACGATTAGGTAATATTTTTTACACGAGACTGAAATTTCTGTTATTTTTTTTAATATTCTAAAAGTTAGAACCATCAAAACTAACATATGTTCTTAATGAATTTATGGTATTTTAGTTTCATGATGCGCATAACTGACACTGGCTAAAACTTTGGGCGCGTTTTTCTCGAAACTACTTTTTTCAAAAAGCTTGTCATGTTTTCTCTAGTTGTATTTAACGGATTAACGTGGCACCCCAACTTGAAAGTTATTTGTTTTTTTGTCAATTAACCAAATTTCAGCATTTGGTATTTATTTAGATAAATATTAAAAAAAAAATTTTTTTCAGTTCATTTGGAAAGTTGCAATAGTGACATACTTGTCGTCCTACTTTTCCCAACACCAAATTTAACAGCCTATGACATTTTTAAATTTTGTTTTCAGTTTTTTGTGTATTTTTAAATTACAAATAAATATCGGAATATTTGGTTCTCAGTACTTATAGTTTAGTAAATTAGTAATTGAAATTCAGTAAATTTATAATTGAAATTCAGAGAGAATCCTTTCTTGTCGATCGTATTTCTATGTGTCAAAAATTGTTTGAATCTGGTTTAGGGGTTAGTTATACACAGTTAGAATTTTCAAAAAATCGATTTTTAAAATTTTCATTTCTTATTGTACATATAATATAAAGGTTGTCAAAAAGGTCTTGCGGTATTTTCGCTAGTTGGTGCTGAAAGCGCGTAGTTCTAGTTTTATTCGTCGCATCGGGTCATACCTATACCTTTTTGGAAAGCTCATTTCACGCGCTAACACGTGTTTGATTGATTGTCGTTTGTTTTAAGTCGTTCGTGAGTGTAGCGTCGCAAACATGGAGCAAAATAATGAGAAAATACGACATAAAATTAATAAAATAAACCAATAAAATTTGTGCAGTTTATGGACCCGATACAGTTTCATTTCCACCGCACAACGATGGTTTCAACGTTTTCGTTCTGGTGTAGAGGTGGTCGAAGATGCGCCACGCTCCGGAAGGCCTGTTGTTGAAAATTGCGATAAAATCGCTGAATTAGTCGAAAGAAACCGGCATAGTAGCAGCCGTAGCATCGGTCAAGAGCTGGGCATAAGTTATCAAAAACTCATTTCAATTTCAATGCAAAAAAAAAAATTCAATAAAGATACCGCAAGACTTTTTTGACAACCATTTATTAAGAATATGCACAGAAAATTCGTTCCGGGATTCGAAGTTACACGCAAAGGGTATTTCAGAGTGCTTGGAAGAAATAAATTAAAATAATTTTTTTAATCAATAAATATTTGTTTTTTTTTTTTTAAACAATTTAAAGTCGAAATTTTGAATTTCAAAGGATCAAGTTCAGTGGTATAGTGGTAACCGAAAAGCGTAACTTTTGAGAGCAGCTCCCGAATATCAGTTGTAGTTCTTTTAAGTAACCATAATAGTATGTGTAAAAATTTTTGGTCCAATAGTTTGAAAAGTTTTCTCAGAAAAAAATCTGGAAAATTCGATTTTTTCGGCTTTTTAAAAATGTTCGAACTTTCGGGTGAATGTATACCGAATATATCAGTCAGTTAATGAGTTATCTTAATAAAATTGAGAGAACGTGTTTTTCTAATAAAGGTACATTTTTGAATAAAATCGGGTGAAGACTCGCCCTAGACCTCATTTAATTAACACGCCTTATGTACTTGAACTGACTTCCCTGGTTTTAATCCTTGCAAGTTGCAAGAATATGAAGAGTTTAGTTATACCCGAACATAGTTCTTCCTTACTTGTTTTGCCTTTTACTTATAGCATCCAAAAAACACACAATATTCGTGCTCCTAGACCGGAATACCCATTTAAAACTAGTTTAGTGATCACAATAAAAAACACATAATGTTCCACTGTTTGTTGAAACATCAAATATTTTATAGAAACCTGTCCTTGGCAGTGGTGAATTTCAAGGCAACTACCACCTTCCTCAGAGTGGCGTGTTACCTCCAAATCACAAGTGTGCAAATATTTTGCGCCTAGTGGTCTGATTGTGATGCCGTCTGTGGCCGTTACCACAATCGCATTGGTGTTGCAACATTAGAAGTGACAGCAAAAATAAGCAACGAGTGTAACTATATGAAAAACTGTTGCTGAGCTGCATGCACTGCCATGTCATTAAGATATCAACAAGAACACGTACAACAACGGGCAACAACTATATTAAAACCCTATGCTCGACAGAGCCATTCAACGCATAGGCGTGTGTGTGTGTTGGCATGTGGCATGCTCATTGCATTCGTATGTCGCACACATCTGGCGCTGCCGAAAAATTACCATTTGCTTCTATGTGTGTGCATACGTGTGTTTTGCTTGTGTTTAGCATATCCTGACCGGATGTGTGTAATTTAATGTTGCCACTCTACTATTGTCGCTTATGTTGTGTCGACCACACTGTAAAGCACAAGCGGCCGCCCAACAGGCCCCCGCTCCGCCACTCGCAGACTCTTTAATAATAACCCCAACCCAAGTAACCTTTACATTTTAGTAGACTCTGCTGGCTGAGTGTTTTGTCTGTCTGTCGACACAGTTGTTGTCAACGCATTAGTTCCTATCTGTGGCACATTGTGCGTGCGGTTACAACAGCCACACATGTGTATACATTTAGCGCTTAAATAGTTGCACGTTCTTGCTCAACAAAACACATTTAAGGGTGCACATGCATACATGTAGT
This sequence comes from Bactrocera tryoni, assembly GCF_016617805.1. Lineage (NCBI taxonomy): Eukaryota > Metazoa > Arthropoda > Insecta > Diptera > Tephritidae > Bactrocera > Bactrocera tryoni. The sequence continues at coordinate 33,503,792 of NC_052502.1, forward strand.
TGCATGGCATCTTTAGGCCTTTCGAAATTCCCTCAACGAGTAGACCAAGTGTTCGCCTATTATAGCACAACAAGTTTCAAATATATAAGTGTGTGTTTGTGTGATAGCAAAAACTGTAAACAACATGTGTACGCCTTTAAAAATTGATTATTGTTGTCATTCTAAAATTGATGTAATTGCGGTCGCCCTATAAAATGAATAACATTTTCATTTTCTTCCGGCTATTCGAAAGGTGCTCGTTGCTCATACTCATGCAAGCATGTGCATGTGTGTATATGTGTGTGATTTCATGGAAGCTGAAATTGTTTTAAATTATGCGTAAAGCTGATTTTATCAAGAAATTGCTGCCTCTGCAGTCTTGTGCGCTTAATTTGTTGTGTTTGGTAAAGGTGTGTACTGGAATTGATAAAATTAGGAATTGGAATTGATTAAATTATCTTTATGTAAATCGCCATAATATAGATGAAGTTCTGTTATAATGGCCAATGAAAGTACCAATTAGTTTTTGAAAATAATATAAGAAAAGGGCTGTGATGCTGATTAATTCTATCTATACTTCTTCCAGCTATTTCGCTTGGGCTGATCTGTTAGCTTAAAAATTAAAATTATTAAAGATCAAATATTTTAAGAGGTACACCTAGTGTGACGGCATACATACAGTGAATTTTTTTACTAAACTTCTACCTGAAGTAAAATTTTGATTATGTACCTATTCACACATTCTATATATGGATATAATTAATTAAGATATGCCAAATATGAAAAAAAACATATATTTTAAGTTAGTTATTCGCTATTCCAAATTACTAAATATAACCTTCCATTGCTGCAGTGATTGTAGTCTTGTCGTTGGCTAAACTCAAAAACAAATAAAATGTAAGGAATAACTAAGTTGGGACGAAACCGAATATTGCTTACTCTTGCAACTTTCCAGGATTTTTGTTGTCAAAAACTTTTTTTGCGAATATTGCGAATCATGGTTCGACGAAATCGTGAACGGATTACAATCAAACTTGAATAAATATATAAATAAGTCATACATTGACCGACAATTCGATATGGGGTTTGTTCCAATAATGAAAATAAAACATTGTATCTTGTAGGTTGGTTAATCGTGGACGAATTCCATTTATTTTCAGCTTTAAGCTATAGCATATCCATTAGTAAGCGCTCAGTTAATTTTCTTAAGATAATGGCCAATATATATGGTATATAGCCAACCGGAAGTTTGATCTTATATTAGGTATACATATGTAGATAGGGCTTAGATATGAACCAGATTTTAACTATTAACTATTAACAGAAAAAGATGCCCTCTGAGTTTCCCTAAAGTGCCTCACATACCACCATCAATTGTCCTGATATTAATTATCTAGCGTCTAATTTTCTCAAGGGTTTATTCACTTTATGCAAAAAAAAAATATTATTATTAGAAATACAAGTTTAATAAGATAACTGCCGATGTGTGTGGTATAATTAGACCTCTTCAACCAATAAAAATATTAAAAAAGTGGAGGATATGGTGCTTGAAAATCGTCAGTGTAAGAGAGATGGAAAGAGAATTTGACATTTCTCGCGAGTCCGTTCGAATGGTTTTGGTGGATATTTTGGATATGAAACGACTCGTGATGAAGAAGCTGAATTTTTTCTAAAATAGTACTGCAAAAAGGTCTCTTTGGTCATGCTTGATAGTGCGAATTCCGATCGCACATTCATGGATAGCATTATAACTGCCGACGAGACACGGGTTTACGAGTTTGACATGTCAACAAGACAAAAATCATCGGAATGGAGGGAAAAAAATGAGACAAAACCAAAAACCACACCAAAGCCGCTCAAAAACCATGGTGATGGTCATTTTTTTTCGATATTCATGGGGCATCATTATTAATAGACGGTTAATAAGGAGTTCTATTTGTCGAATTGAGACATTTGCGTGAGAACATCCATCTAAAACGACCGGAATTGTGGAAGAATAATTAATGGATTTTACACGATGATACTGCACCATCCCATCGAGCCATGATTGTGACCGAACTTAAAGCCAAAAACGCAATGAATACCATTGATCAGCCACGGTTTTCACCACATTTGGTTCCGTGTGTTTTTTCTTATTCCCCAAACTGAAATTGCGGCTCTATGGAACCCGTTTTCAGTGGATCAAAAGGATGAAACCAAATTCATTGAAGAAGCTGAAGACCATGCCAAAAATTGCTTATAAAAAGTGTTTAGATAACTGAAAAAATCGTTGGCAGAAGTGTATTACATTTGATGGGGATTACTTTGAAGGTGACAAAATAAATATTGATGAATAATTAAATCTTTTGCGTTTTATTTACAAAGAAATAATAATTCAATGACGTTTTGTGCATTTAAAAATAAACTTATTGATCTGATTAAACTGAGCGGCTACATTTCAATTGTTACCATGTTATTTTTAAAGCTGTAGAATGTAGAAATATGCAAGGACAAAAATATATATTTATTTAAATTTCCACACTAGGTGTGCCAAAATGTTGCGTATACTACGCGTATTACCAACAAGATGCATTTGTGGGGTAAATGTTTATTTATTTATGAGGTTTGAATGAATAGCATAAACAAAATGGTTCGCATTCGATATTATGCACTTATGCCAGCGCTCCTTCCAATCGTCGGATCACTTCTTAAGCTCCATTTTCGGGATAGCCTTTATAAGCCTTTTAGCAATTTTCATATAATTTGTAAAGCGACCGACCGCTCTTCAAAGTTTTCTTTCATTTTTGAAATAGGAAAAGGTCTCATGGTCGAAGCCATGTTTGAAGAATATGGAGGCTGGGCCATCGATACAGTTTTTTTGGTATACCAAGAATTCACGAACAAATCGCTTGATAGCTTGATTTCTTTTAACAAACGAAAATCGACAAGCTCATAAAACCACGTCTAGCCTCTAGTCAAAAGCTGTGCTTTCAACGTATAAAAATACGTTCATTATTCTATAGAGATCTGAGAAAAGCATGGGAAGATAAACTAGGCGCCTGGAAATGATTTTAATGTAATTAAAAAAATTCTGGACTCAATTTTTACGAAATTCTAAAAAAAATTTAGTTAGGTAGAATTAGTTTTCGAAGAATAACGTAGTTTTTTATATGCAAACGCGAATTTTAGATAAATGTTCAAAAGGAAAAATAGCTTATGTCGAATAGAAAAGTTTCTACATTTCTATAATTTGATTTAAGTCAGTTTTAGTTAAACCAAGCTCTTTGACTTGCACTGGATAATGTTGATGTACTGTATAAAAAAAAATTTTGTTGTAAATCAACTTAAGAGTATTTACTTCCCTACGATTACCCGAGATAATTGAAAATTTTAATTGAATTTAAATTAGAAGAAATTAGTGAGAAAAATAATTTTTGCCTATCTTTATTAATTCATACTCAAAAACTTATTCAAAATTACTATGTTCTCGAGTGTTGAAAAAATATATTCGTAATTCTAAAATTTTTTAAATGTTGGGGAAAATTCCTCATAGAAAAAGTCTATGATCCAACATTTCTATACATGTTTGCGATAGATTTCTACACAAAATTTCTGTAACATCGAATTTAATTTTCGGAGAAAGAAATGATTTTTTTTTATAAATTAAAAAGAGAAATGAAGAAAACTACTCTCCTCTAGCAAAGTTGGTTATTTCTTAAAATTTCATAAAATTCTTAACACTTGGACATTCGTATAGTTTCTCTCGGTTCTCGCACTTAAGAATACATATAACTTAGCGAAACAAATAAAAGCAAATATCTGCACTCACCTCTTCATCGCCGCGCAATTGGTTGTCCAATGTGGAAACATGTTCAAAGAAGGTCCAACTCAAATTCTCAGCGCTATTCGGCAATATATTCAAATTGCTTGTAATTTGTTGACCTTGCTGCTCTTGCCTGGCCAAATTATCGTGCACTTTCGTTTGCTTTTTCGCTACTCTCAGCGTACTATTACTAGTAGAATGTTGTAGGTTATGATTTTGCGGCTGCGGCAGTGACGTCGAAGAGTCCAAATTAAAATCTAAAATATGTGCGGCAATGTCGACAGTATCATTCACCATGGCAAAGAAAGCCAAACACGGTGCCGAAAGATTGCTGACGCACTACAAACGAGAACAAGAGAAAACGAAAAATATATGGGCACTTTGATTTACGCTTAACTGTTGTAGTTGGTTTTCTTCTTTAATTTATAGCATTCTATCAATTAATTGTATTGTTTTATTTAATTGTTATTTTTACTTGCGTATGTGTGTGTAAATTTATATTTTATCTTTTTGTTGTTGTTTTGGCATTTTCCGTTATATGCAGACACACACGTGGCACATTTAATGCACACAATTTTATTGCCACATATTAAATGTACTCAACGATGCGTGCAACCATAAACACCGGTCATACACTGATGCCTGATGCGTCAGAAGTCAGCGCGTGACTGCAACTGCACTTGACTCAGCGTTGACTCTCGCTGAGTTTTCCGCACAAATTATTAATTAATTAATTAATTGATGAGTAAGTAAACAAACGCTCAACGAGAGTTGAATAAACAGGCGCACAAATAAAACAATAAACCGTTAAATGGTCTACGTCTGGTCTGCCTCCGGACTGGGTGTAAATATACCAGTACAAAAACAAAAAATTGAAAAACAAAAAAAAAAAAACAAAAACGCAAGAAAAAATTAAATTGGGTTAGTGAAGCTATACCCTTCACAAATAAAAATAATTAGTTATTGATCGGTCAGTTTGTATGGCAGCTATATGCTAAAGTTATCCGATCTGAACAATTTGTTTGGAAATTATATAGTTGATTTGGGAAATAATCAGTATATAATATTGTGGAGATATATTGTCAAACAAAAAAGTTTTTCATAGAAGGAGTTGATTTTGATCGGTCAGTTTGTATGACAGCTTTATGCTATAGTGATCTGATCTGAACCATTTCCTCAGAAATTGCACCATTTCTTTTGGCAATAACAGGTGCCGAAGTTCGTGAATATACCTGCTCAAGCAGAAGGATTTTCCATACAAGGACTTGATTTTGATCGTTCAGTCTGTAAGGCAGCTATATGCTATAGTGACCCGATCAAAAAAATTTCTTCGGAGATGACATTATATCTATAGTTATTAATCTATACCGAATTTCGTAAAGATATCTCGTCAAATGAAAAAGTTTTCCATACAAGCGCCTGATTCCGATCGTTCAGTTTGTATGGCAACTATATGATATAGTGGTCCAATATCGATAATTCCAGAAAATTCCAGCTAGTGAACCTATACCCTTCACAAATAAAAATAATTAGTTGTTGATCGGTCAGCTTGTATGACAGCTACATGCTATAGTTGCCCGATCTGAACAATTTTTACGGAAATTATGTAGTAGATTTGGGAAATAATCCGCATAGAATATCGTCAAACAAAAAAGTTTTTCATAGAAGGAGTTGATTTTGCTCGGTCAGTTTGTATGACAGCTATATGCTATAGTGATCTGATCTGAACCATTTCCTCAGAAATCGCACCATTTCTTTTGGCAATAACAGGTGCGGAAGTTCGTGAATATACCTCTTCAAACAGAAGGGTTTTCCATACAAGGACTTGATTTTGATCGTTCAGTTTGTAAGACAGCTACATATGTACATATATGCTATAGTGGCCCGATCAAAAAAATTTCTTCGGATATGACATTATATTTTTAGTTATTAATCGTTCAGTTTGTATGGCAACTATATGATATAGTGGTCCAATACCGATAATTCCAGAAAATGAGCAGATTCAGGGAGAGAAGTTGAGATGTCGAAAATTTCAGATCGATAACTGAAAAACTGAGGCACTAGTTCGCGTAGACATAGACCAATAAGCAGGCGGACATGACAAAATCGACTTAGCCCATTACGCTGATCATTTATATATTCATATGTATATGTATATATGTATATATTAAGGGGTATCCGTCATCCAGAAGGAAAGGATATTATAAATTTAGTGGCAAACTTTTTTCACCCTGTTCAGGGTATAAAAATAAAGAAAGTTAAACGTTAAGGCAGATAGCTAGTAGAATCCCACAAATTATTGCTTTGCATCAAAAGCAACAAATATCGCTCGATTTTATAGCCTCTTGTCAATATGTTGCAAGTGCAACGGTGCATGGCAAAAAATGTGTGATAAATGAGTGCGTGCAGCACGGTTCTGTCCAGTCAAATTATATGATTTTCCAATCAATTAAACGAGAAATGCCAACGTAACGCGCGTCGGCGGTCGCCGTCTGACTCCGGTTGTCCGGTGTTGGCAACACAAAAGCGAATGCGCTGACGGCAGCAATTGCAGTGATTTAATTGCCCGTGAAATGATGCTAAATTCCAGCATGTAAAACAGTGACAAGCAGGCATTTGTGGCAATTGGAAAAATTACAAAAAAAAATGTGTTTTTTTATTTTTTGAAAGTTTAATTCACACGCGTAGCACACGGCGTATAAGCAACTTTATTAGCCCAGCTCGTCGCGGTTGCAATTTACACTACTACTATTGACTACTTTTGCATTATCTGCAACACTTTGCACTCACCAATTCCACAAAAATTATTTTTCACACACTAATAATAATAATCACCGCCCATCATACACGAAAGTGTTAAAACTTCACTAAGCGTTTTCGTAAAATCAAAATTTCGGCACTTTATTCTATTGTAAGTCGTTTTGCTTTCACCGCTCAATTAAATATTTATATTGCACTTAGTGCTTTCACGATTTTCACGCGCCGTCGGGCACAATTTGCGAACTGTTCACGCGCACGCTTTGCCAAACACTGACTGGTCAACATCTTCGGCGGTAGTTTCATCACTTCGTGCGGCGCGGCGAATCGCTTTAGCGGAAAATTCGTTTGCCGGCAGCAGCTTTGCAGCCAAGCAATGCCGTGCAGCTACAAAATATGCTTTGCAGTCGATTGAAAGCTTTCGCCAGTAAGTGCTCATTTTCAGTTTTATGCTCTCTCCGATGTGAGAGTAAATGTGAGCATTTGTCGTGCAATGTTTTGTTTTGCATTGCCGGTTTGTTTACATCGCACTTTGGTACTGTTGTTATTGCTGTTTTTAGGCAGTGTGGGCAACACGTGGTTTGCAGCACAATGTGCAGTGTGGCTTCCACAACTCGGGGCTGTGCTCGTAAATTGCGATACTTTATTGTTGTTTATTTTTTGCTGCTATGTGATTTTTGTTTTGTTGTGCAGTATTTGTTGGTGTTTGGCTTGTAAGCTTGCTCAAGGGTTGAAACTGTTAAGGTGCACGTGTACAAGTGAATAGAGTTGCCAAGGTTGGGAAAAAATTAAATAATTCATGACCTTTTATACATGTTTTACTCCAAACTTTTAAAAATTGTGAAAATAATATTTCAGGTAATTGTAAAGTATGGTGGTGGAAGATTCTATATAGGTTTTGGTGTCCTGACAACTGCAGCGTCTTCCAAGCCAAGGTGACTACCATAAAGCTAGCAGTATATCGATTGTTCCGGAGCGCAGTCTTCTTTAGAGTGGTGACTATCCACTCCGACAGTATTAGCCTTCGGTGATTCTGCCGATAATTGAGGAACAACTAAAGGAGGAGTTTTTCGCTTGGCATACAAATGTCTGTGCATTATCCCCCCACAGTGCTGAAGGATCTGACATTTAACATAACCTAACCTGAGCTATTTTGAACCAAACACCACTACTAACTAAAGGTAGAAAATCTGATTATAATTCAATCAGTCCGTGATTTTTGTACCAGATTGTCGTCTGTGTACTATTTTTTTTAATGGAAGTCTTAGACTAAACGAAGCTGATTTTTGGGTTACTAGGTATAGTTATTGACCAAAAATAAATCATATGGAATCCAATAACTTCATTTTATTTCAGAAACTAAGTCTGCCCTTAATATTTTGCAGAAGCTCTTTATGGTTCCGCCTGAAACCACAAAGTCTATTCACCCAATAATGTGTAAACCCTGAAAATAATATATGTATTAAGTTTGCAACGAAATTTGTAAAGCTAGAATAAGTATTTATATATATAATACATATATATATTTATAAATCAGAAGCGTAACGAGCTGAGTCGATTTAGCCAAGTCTGTCTGCGTGTAGAGAACCAGTCCCTCAGTTTTTGACATATAATTTTCTCTTTAAGGATAAGCTCATTTGTCGGAATCGGAGTTATGGGATCACTTCAGCATACAGCTGTCATACAAACCGATCGGATCAAAATTAAATCCTTGTATAGAAGTTTTGGTTATTAATCTTCGCGAAATTATCCAAGGTAACACTACAATTATCCAACAAATTTATCAGATCGGACGACTAGTTATATAGTTGCCATACAAATTTACCAATCCAAATCAAGAAAATTATTTCTTTTACACTTTTATGCTGCAAGATATGCAGCTGTGAAGGCTATTCTAAATTCGGTGCAGCCGAAGGTAACGTTTTTAATTTAAACTTAGGTTGTTAAAATTTGATCGATGCTATAATTTGTCCCGATTTTTTCATTATTATTGCATTAAAAGAATGCGCATAGGTAAATAAATTAGTTTTTGCAAATTCATATGCACTTCGCTATATCCTTGTGGTTAGTGTATAGACAATGAATTAAATATTAATAACTTTACAAAGTTCTCCAAGAATATAGCTTTATGAAACAGGGAATTAACTTGGATATATCAATGATTAAACTACTCTAATGGATTTACGAAAGAGTCTTTCCCTTATTGGTTTAGCTTAGATTGTATGGCTGATCTGCAAGATGAGAGGCTCATATTTAGATGCCAAAGAACAGTACTCTCTGAGGCTCGAAATAGTTGATAAATTTCAACAAACGGCATTAAAAATCTATTTAAGTATTCTATTTCTACTTCCAGTCAACTGGGTGTCCGAAGGTGTGGGATTCAACGTGTTCTAGTTTTCATTTTTCCCAAGTTGCGTCAGTAAAGAAGGACGCGTTTAGATAATTTTATATCGCCTTCTTCCAGGCAAGAATCCTTAGCATAAATCTCTATCATTAGGACACGACGAACCTGAGAGCTGAGGGCGTAATGTCGATATCTACTTTGCGATTTACTTTGGGCCACAAGGGTATTGTAACTATGTAAGTGCTAGTAATTGACCAGCTCGGAATCAATTATGATTTTACTTTTATTTTTTGATTTTGATTACTTTTGACAGCCAAATTAATATATCCTTTATCGAAGCGCAGCGATCGAGATCATGTAACTCTAAAACTAAAGCAATTGAAAACTAAGGGAAGAACTAATATGATGAAGACATGAAAAAATAGAAAAACTTTGATAAAATCAGTGACTGAGATGGCTGGAAGTGTCCATATGACTTCCAAACATCTCAGGACAAAACTCACACAGACACAAAGACGATTGGTTCTGACTTACAACCGCAGGATGAGCAACGTAACGGTTAGCAAAAATATTTTTAGTTAATAGATTCAAACAGTAAAATAGATTTAGCAAACAAGAGAAGAACATTCGCAAGCAATGAATTGCATTAAAAAGAGAATTTTGTTGAGAAATTACGTAATGGGGCTTGGGGGGCTTAATATTCAGCAAATCTTGATCCACAAAAAGAAAATCAGTACTCTTACGAACTATTCATACTGTAAACTTCGCAGTTGAAAACATGAATACCATCTATATCAAATGGGTGCTAAGAAGCTCCAACGGTAAATGTAATAAAGAAAATAACTCTGTCGTTTTAATAATAATTGATTATGGTGAATAAACCACTACAGGAACCTTCAGAGAGAGCACAATTACTGCAGGCAAAAAATTTAAATATGTGGAACTCAATAAAATGTATAAATAAATGATCAGAATGACTGCTCAATCGATTTTCGTCCGCCTCTCTGCATATATGCAAACTATTCCCTCAGTTTAATATAAATCGATCTAAAGTTTTGCATACATCCTTTTCTCCTCAAAAAGCTGCTTAATTGTCGGAACCGATGATATCTGATCACTATAGAGTATAGCTGTCATACAAACAGATCTATAAAAATCCAGTTTTTGTATGGAAAACTTTTGTATTTGACAAGATATCGAAATTTAGAATGGATTATTCCCAAATGTATAATCTCCAAAGAAATTATTCAGATCCGATTGGCAGTACATAACGGCCATACAAACTGGCCGATCAAAGTCCAGTTCTTCATGGAATCATGGAATCTTTTGTAGTTGTTAAGGTTTATTGCCACCGCTTTTGTAAGCTCCGAACGCTTATATCTCACTTGGTCCCAACTTTCCACCTAAACTCGCCGTTTATTTTGCTAAATTAAGTAAAACATACCGACTATAAAAAAAAAGCCAACAATAAACTTATTCCACACGAAATACTAATAAAACCAAACAAGAACTTACTCTAAACTCATTTAAACCTTTTAGCCTCGCAAATGTCCATAGAATTCTCGTAATCCATTCATTAAAATAACACTAGCAGCAGGCAACAGCAGCAGCAGCAGCAGCATTTAGCTGACTAACCAGGCAACCAACTAACTTACTTACAGCAACAACAATATATTTAAAACAACTTTCGGTTGCCAGCAGCATTCGTACAACAACAATAGCAACAACAACAGCTGGGGACAAACAAAAGCGCGGCGAAAACAATAAAATGCCTGATTCTGGAATGAAAAATATGCTGCCTGACCGACTTTGTGAACACGCGAGTTGCGAAGGCGTACGCTAAGCGCCCCAAGTAGATGCAACAATGCTGCAGTTTTTGACACTTGAACTGCCACCGCGCGGCTGCCACCAACAGCAAAAACACAATGCTAAACAAACTGGCAAACTGTGCTATTGTACCAACGGTCATAATCAGTAGGTGAATGCTTGCGCATGTGTGCGTTGCATTTGTTTTTAATTCATCTAAATATATGTGCATAATGTGTGAGCGCTTATTTGTGTGAGTGTGAGTGCGTGTGTGCTTAGCTGCTAAACCATAAAACCATTCATTAGTGTGTAGAAATTATGCTGCAACTCAAAAGCATTTAATTTCAGCGCGAATGTGTTGTTGCCACACAATGAAAAGGAGTCAAATAAACATTGCTATTGTTATATTATATTTGTTTAACTCCATTAAAAGTGTACGCATCACAAGCAGCGCAAAATCATATAAAATGCTTAGAGAGTATTGTACTCGTATGCTCGATAAAACTTCTAGTAGTAAGGTTAGAGGTGCGTACTATCTGAACGCAGAACTAAGATTTGAGTCCTTACTTGAGCAACAAACAAGAAGTTATGCTTCCAGCGGTTTCCTCTCGTGAGTTAGAAAATAGCAAAACATCTTAAAACAATAAGATCTCTTCACTAATCGGAGAACACCCAGAGTGCAAAACATCTTAAAACATTAAGATCTCTTCACTAATCGGAGAACACCCAGAGCATATCGAAATACGTGGAGAAGTTCATTGAAGTATTTAGTAGAGAAGCAAGCATCAATTAGATTCTGTACACCCTTTTACGGCCTTATAGATAATTGATATACTACATATATGTTTGAAAAAAATCGCAAATATATTACATAATATTTGTAATAAGAACCTATAAAGTTCAGGTTCCTTTATTTAATACAGGGCTTAAATCCTTGAAAAGTTCCAAAAAAATCTGACATTTTCGAGCTAAATTTTGTTCAGTGATAAGGCCTATTTCTGGCTCAATCAGTATGTGAACAAGCAAAATTGTCGTATTTGGGACGAAGGACAACCTGAACAGAGTCAAGAGCTGCCATTTCATCCAGAAAAACAACTATTTGGTGTGGTTTGCGGGCCGATGGAATCATTTTTTTTTTCTTTAAAAAAAGTAGGGAACCTTGCAATGGATCACTATTTATGCACTTAAGTTTGCGCAGCTTCCAATCATCGAAATATACATATCTCAAACTCGACTAGGTCTTTAAGTGATTTGCTTTTAGTGCCATCTATGCTTGTAAAACGACAGCCCTTTAAGGTTCTCTTTGTTTTCAGTAATAGAGAATTAGTTAGGGAATCGTTACGGTATTATTTTTGGTCAAGTACGAACATGCAACGAAGTGTAAGCCGACATTATCGTATTGAAAAAGCCATGATTATTTTTCCACAAATCCGGGCTCATTGTTGTAGGTATTTGGTATTGACCATTGGACTTTGAAGCAAGGATTCATGATGCACTGTATCATTAAAACTTAATAAGCATAACCTTCATGTCGAGCATTTTCGGTCTGGACGAGCCCGAATGTTTCCACTGAGGCGATTGAGCCGTAGATTCAACGTCATATTCTTAAAACCTATGTTTTCGTCACCAGGCTTCAGTAATTCTGTAACAGTGCTGGTTTCATTTAGTGATTCCCGACGCCGCTTTTTTATCCAAAATTTAACAGTTTTGGAACAAATTTCTCTGCCCAGCGGTCAGGGGGTAGAATTGCCCGTGGTAAGGTATGTCTGCCGTAAGAGGCGGCTAAAATCTAGTATGCACTATGTCTGTATTTTTTGGCTTGCCTCGAAATATCAGCATAGTCTTGTCAGAAATAGTGCTATAATACTTAGTCTATAATGACTTTGAATAAGATTCTTCTAATGAAAAGATATTTGAAATTCAAGCAATAAATGTCACCAGTAATTGAGTTTTATGGGTGCTCAACTGATGGTGGCAAAAGCTACAAGGTCTGACCGGAGACTTAAATCTGGTATCACGAGAAGCAGTTAGTCCTTCGAGTTCACTTCAATCTACTCATTGAGTTTGGAACTTTTGGGAGATTCATGGTGGCTGTGGTTTAGGCCTTAAAGCAGGCAGAATTGAAAATTCTTCCGAAATTACCTGCAAAAAGCTTGTATTATTTGGGGCACTAATCAACGCATTATTATTCATGGAGTCAGGCCGTTGCCTTAAAAAAAATACAACGAATGCCGCCATGCGTTTCATATTCAAAACATAGGGAAAACTTTCATGTCATGAGCCAATCGATATGCCAACATCATTCATGACTTCTCTTGTCTTCGACGGTCATTCCAAACCATTGATTTCACTTTTTCCACGTTTTCATCGGTTTCTGATAGACGGGTGGGTCGGGTGCCATCTTGCCAATTCATATAATTAAAAAAATTTGAGAATTGAACTCTCCAAACCTGCAATATTTTAAAATTCGCGTTATTTATTGAAGACAGACAGTATATACTTCTGTTTGTTACAAATTTCGAGGCAAACGTAAGGGCTTATCTACAGTTAGAATTTTTAAACAATCGATGTTTTTATATTATTTTCTTAAGGTACATATATTTAAGAATATACACAGAAATTTTTATCGTTCTGTAGTTCGTTTCCAAATAAATAATTTAATATAATAACTGCCAAAACGGTTGCAGTTGTTGTACTGCTCTCAAGTGTAGCCTTTTTCGGGAAAGAGAGCATTTTCCCCCAAAGTTGGTCCAGTTAAAGAGTCTTTTTCATAATTACATTTCTCTGGATACTTAGCGGAATCACTGAGCCAGAAAAAAGCAAGAAGAAGTGAAAGCGTGTCGAGTCGAATATTATCAATTGGATATTTTTATACCCTGAACAGGGTATATTAAGTTTGTCACGAAGTTTGTAACACCCAGAAGGAAGCGTCGGAGACCCTATAAAGTATATACATATATAAATGATCAGTTTGTTGAGCTGAGTCGATTTAGCCATGTCCGTCAGTCTGTCTGTCTGTATATATACGAACTAGTCCCTCAGTTTTTAAGATATGGTTTTGAAATTTTGTAAACGTCATTTTCTTTTCAAGAAGCTGCTCATTTGTCGGAACCGCTGATATCGGACCACTATAGCATATGTATAGCTGCCAAACAAACTGAACGATCGGAATTAAGTCCTTGTATGGAAAACTTTCGCATTTGACGTGGTATCTTCGAAATTTGATATGGATTACTGCTTAAGGTAATAACATAATCTCCAAAAAAATTGTTCAGATCGGATTACTATAGCTTCCATAAAAACTATACACATAGTTACTAAAAGAAATGCAAGAAAAGAAGTTAAAGTTTTTTCCTGTTTCTCTTTGATATGATCAGCGTATGTTCTTGTTTTGTGCCTCAGAAAGCAAGCAACAATTTACTGTTTCAAATTTGCTTATAGTTTTGGACAAAATAAAGAAAATTAAAGTATTATTTAAGCTAAAATTTGATGGGATGGAACAATTATAATATACATATCTATCTTTTCTTAATATAAAAGCCTTAGTAGGCTCTTAATGAAGAGAGCGAAAAGATACGGTATATTTGGTACATAAGTAGCTAAAAATATAAAACCCAAAATTTAACTAATTTGAATTTTTCACATAAATTTTGAGGTTATTTTAACTACCCACAACGTTGCTATATAACTATTTTCTATAAGAGTCGTAGTTTCGGTGGAAGTCCAGTTAAACCATACCTAACCCTTAAAATTTCATATACTTGTAGGTCCCTCCACTTTTTTTCCCAATCTCAGATCGCCGTTAAATAATCTTTCCTATAATATTTGCTATTTTATCATGGATTTCAATATCTATAGGAATTTATTTCTTTTTTTTTTATCGATTTCAAAGGCTTTTGCGCTAATCTAAAAATAATTAATAAACAAAATAATTTTGAAAACGGAAATGCTTAAAAATATATATTATAAAGGTTTAAAGTTCAAGCGAAAAGTTTATTATATTCTTTCAACCTTTTCAAAATCCAGTAAGATTATTTCCAACATTGAATACTTGGTTACCTACGAAGTTTTGTTGAAAGCCGAAAGTTTTGGAACGCCTACCTCGAACTGCCATATTCACAGAACTCAAAAGTTCATAGCAATCACAATAAATTTATTTCCCAAATATATTTATGTATGTATGTTCATACATATATAGTTGTGTGGTGGGCAACGAGAAAGGTGCAACTTTTGATGCCACCACATGTAAAACTCATTTTTTTTGGGAAAACTCAACCACAAAACTTTTCATTGTCATGTGAGGAAAAAAGATTCATAAAATAAATACGACAAATACAGACACCAACAAAGACAACATATGACTATTATGGCACAACTTCATTCACACCTACGAGCACGTGCGCGCACACACATCCCCACAAACCCATTTATTTACCGTTCCTGCCAGCACTTTTGAACAATATTTATGCACGTGAGCATAAATAATAAAGAGATGGAGCTGTCGGTGGGGGCGACAGTGGGTGGGGGTGCGTAGTGTAAAACTTTGATGCTGTTTGCCGGTGCCAAATCCAGTTTGACTTCAGTTTTAAAATTACAAATTATAAATGCATAAAAGCGAGACAAAACTCGCTGGGAAATGCGCAACGCGGGAGCAATTGCCAGTTGAGCGGCGACCGCGTGAGGGATGACAATGAAGACACGATGCAAAATTGTGGCATGCAACGGCATTTAAAATCGCATAAAAGCCGGCAAATGTGGATTTGTGTGGGTTGTATACCGCCGCAATGAATGAACAGCTGCAACTGCCGGGTGGTTGTTGTGCATTTTGGTGGCTTTTGTGGTGAATTGCTAAACGGTACTTGTGCTTTCACATATTACGAAGCACTGCTCGCCAGTATGTGTGGATTTGAATGTACCGTCGAATGACTTTGGCGCATCTTTGTTGTTATGCGCTTAAAGTGCGACAGCAGGAGAGAGCGGAGATAGAGGGGAAGGTGTGTTGAGTTAGTGGCTTTGCGCTTAAGAAAATAGTGCAACAAAGCGGTGTTGGTTTTGGCAGTTGTACTGCATGTTGCATGTACAATAAACTCCACTAAAAAGACAATGGCTGCGGCATAAAATATAGAACAATTGTATAAAAGGCTCCTTCTTCGCGCGCGCCCACATACATAAAATATTTACTTACGCTCTGCAATTTCTGTAATCTTATTATGACATTTATGAGCGCGTATATGAGGCTCTGTGTTCTACCTAGGGAATATGAAGATAGGAGAGGAGAGTGCATATGATCATTTAGGGTAGCAAAGTAGTCAGAGAGTATGGTATATCAACTTATAAGTACAAACCTTGTCTGAAAATCAGATAGGCAGCAAACCCTTACAATTACACCGATTAAAAAAATTCAGAAAGTTATATTCTTGGATCAAAGTAACTGAAATGACATAACTGTCTGAGCGGAATGTAATATTTGATATCTCTTAGGATAATCTGGTAAACATTCACTACCACAACAGCGCAGTAGTATTAGCCTCGAGATCGCTCACTGAGTGCCCTCAATATCAATATCATCAAGCTACATTATTAGCACACTCGTTTGGATGCCTGGTCACAGCGGAAATGCTGATAGCCAATGAGCTAGCAGAAGGGGAACCCTTGTTCCATTTACATTGGAGTGGAAACGATTTAGATTTCCGTTGTACTCCTGCGTTTTGACACTGGACCCCGTTGGAGTACTAGACAATGCTCAATAGGCATTTATGTGGTAGGACTAATAATCTTGTCGGTCATGCAAGCACTTTTTGTCTTCTGCAAGGCTGAGGTTGAAAAGTCTTTGCAGTCATACTTGCGGCGAACAAAGACAGATAACCAAACTGGTGCCGAACAAATTTGAGATAGACCCAATATGCTTTGCCGATTTATAAGAGTCTTTGTGATCAACAATTAGGCATTAGGTTTTAGGTATCACACCTAAGCTATCTGAATGAGATCACTGTTAACCTAACCTAGAATATCAACATTTGCAAAATCCAATAAACAGTTGACTGACTAGTTGCGCTTGCAGTCCTAACTAATTGTATAACCAGTTGAGTTGAGTGTTAGGTGTATAGGATTTATGAATGTATAAGAAGCTACAAATATGTGGGCAGTACTAGTTATGAATACCTATAAAAAATATATATGTATTTCAGTGAACAGAATTCTGTCAAATGAGAAATTTTTGGATATTAATCGAAGAGCATTTCGTCAAAATCGCTTTACAGTGGTGAGTCAGTGAGATCCGTGATCGGCTGATCAGTAACATGGGGGAATATGATTTATTTTGTACCCTAAAATTATTTTCTTTTATAGAATAACCACGACAACAATTATACTGATGAAAAAAATGTGAGAATTTTGCTTATAAAAATTCAGAAGGTTTTTTATTTTAAAATGCCGACTTGTTATCAGTCGTAAGAATATTATATAAGCCAACCAGGATTTCAACATATTCATGTTCGATTATACATTTGCCGTCAGCCGAAAATTATTGAAAAATATATGATTATTCTGAGGAATTTTTTTTTCTCATCTGATATTGGCTTAAGAGCAATAGGAACACTCGTTCGTGTAAACATCTTATCAGAAATAAGTTTATGAAAAAAATATATATGTATCATTGCACTCTATAGCTTTAAAATTTTAACGAAAATAATGCATTAAAACATTCTTATTAAATTGTTTCCAAGCAACTTTCCTATAGGATGGAAAATGGATATATTATTTTCACTTATAATCAACTATCATTTCCTAAAATATTCCCTGATAAATGTACCGCTCATTCTGTAACTTAAACTCCTTCCCAAGTCGCTTGTTCTTCTATCACTTCATGTGAGTTTAATGCTCTCATATGTACTCTTGATTATGTTTTCGTAGAGTCAACTTAATTACACAATGAATAAATTATGCTTTTAACGAAACTTAAATCAACTTTCTGCGTTATTGTTAGGATGTCAAAGAAGCGAAACTCCAAAAAGGGCTATTGTGTGGCTTAAAACAATATATGAATGTGGTTCTTTTCATTATACATATGTGCTTGGGTTGAACAGTATTACTTTAATATAGGAAGTACTTATTCACAGCATACTATAGTATATGTATATCGAAGTGTATTTAAATGAAGAGAGTTGTGAACAGATCATTCTTTGTAGGGTTTTATGAGTTAATCTATTTCAACTTGAATGAATTGGTTTAAGTTATTAGTAAACAATTGGTAGTATCGAGGCTAAAAATCCTTTGACATTTTTTAGAAATGGATATATTTCAATATAAGACACAACTTTGAGGTTGTATGATCCTGTGAAGCTGTTTCAATAAAAGGATTGAAAGCACATTGAGGGTTTTTAGCACAGCATAATTGGGGAAGTCTTAGTGGTATTCCCAAAGGAAGCCTCACTGTTGGGCCAAAGATCTCAAGCAGATCAGCAAATGTTGAATGAGACTAACTAGTATAGAAATACTATCGAACATTTGAATAATAGCACTAATATATCCTGAAACCTCTAACAAAAGTGGAAGTTCTTGGAATCTATTTATAAAGAGAAGGATTCATCAACCTCAAAACATTGGCTTTCTTAGCAATTTATGCTTGAATTAGTCGTAGAACAAGGAAATCAGAGACATGCTTACAATTGAAAATAAGTTATCTAATAACGATTGGAGTCAAAAAGGATTATCAGAACACTGATGTTTGGTCAGATTGACCAAAATACTGCAATATTTGATTGAAAAATGGTTGTATTGTTTTTTTCTAGATATCGCTTATAGCAGACAAAGAATTCGCGCAAGCTCGAAAACTCGCATTAACTGGATTATAGAGACGGGTGAAAAAAAGCCAAAAGACATTTTTATAATATGTACCCCGTTCTTTGCGATTTAGCCTAAACTAGTAGTAGCTTTGAAAAATATCGGTTCCTGGACTACGATACACATATGTATCAGAAACGCCAGTGTTGAATATACACTAGAGCAATATATCTTCTTTATGAAAGTCACAAAATCAAGCGCTTAATAAATTTTCAAGCCAAGCAGTTGACACTCACTCTCATTTGCTATAAACTCAGCGTTATTGAGCACTTTAATTTCAACAAATCTACTGTACTCATGACATATGACATACTTTGACCAACATAAATACTAATATAACTCAATTTATGACATACCGTGCAACCGATGCCACTAGCAGTCACCGTAATCGTTCACTAAATAAATTAGAAAATTCAAATCTCATGCGTACTCTTCAGCATGGACACCATGAACGTGCGACTGACAGATGCGGTTGCCATTTGTGGCCATGTTGTGGCATAAACGTTGATGCCAACTGACTGTTGCTGACATTTAAGCAATCATAAAAGTGGTCATCACAGCTGCAGCGGCAAAACCGGCAACAGGAACGCTTAAAACAATGCGACAGCAAGGAGATAGAAAGCAAAATTGTTAGGAAAAAAACTGCTGAAAGAGAAAATGACCAACATGTGACCGCAAAAGTAAAAGGAAGAAAACAGAAAATTGGAAAATTTCAAAGGCGGGCAGGAAGAAGAAGGGTAGCTGCAGCGAGTTAGTGGAGATGTGACGCACAAGACCCACTATACATACATATATAAATATTTATATGTGTGTATATGCATGTGTAGTTGGAAGACAACAAGCATTAGTATTTGATTGTCCAGCTGGACGAGTGTGTACAAACGTGGGATCTGCCGGAGCTAGCTAAGCGACCATCACAATCAACGCAATCAAGAAACTGTAAGGCACATCAGCGGCGGCAACAACAACGCTACCATATGCTGCTCCTTTGAGATCACGTAAAGAATTGCAATTTCTATGCTCTTCTACATTTATTATTTTTTTGTGTTTTTTACTTTGATGCCAAATGCACTCGCAACAGTTGAGCTCTGCATAACGAGCATGCCACACGCGCTCAAGCCGGGCTTACCATAGTTGTTGTACAGAAAAAACAAAGTTTACTACAAACCAAATGCAAATTAATAAAGCACAAGTGAAGTAACAAAAACGGCGAACGAAATAAATGTGAAGAAGAGTGCACAGCGCGCAAATCACAACAAATGGAGACATGCCACTAAGTGTTGCACGTCGCTGCAGCATTGCCTGGTATTTGTTTTTGACATTTTTTTCGCAGTCGGATACGGAGAGTCCATTAACCAGTCACTTCGTTGCCACGCTGCAATGCTAATATGTATGGGGAACAAGAAAAAATGCTAACTTCGGCTGCACCGCAGTTATTTTTAATACCCTTCACAGGTGATTGTAGCGCTTCCTTGGTCAATAATTTGTGTAAAATTTCGCGAAGATTTTGTGCCAAATAAGAAAGTTTTACATACAAAGACTTGAGTTTGATAGATCAATTTGTATGGCAGCTATGTGCTATAGTTGTCCGTTCCGAACAATTTCTTCAGAAATTATAGCGATGGTTTCGGTACTAAGCTGTGCCAAATTTCATGAAGATAATATAAAAAAGTTTTTCATACCCGGACTCGCTCGGTATGCTTGTTTAGCGGCTATATCCTATAGTAGTCCGATATGAACGGTTCCGAAAAATGAGTAGCTTCTTGGTGAGAAAGGGACGTGTACAGAATTTCTAAAGAATATCTTAAAAGCATGTGGACTAGTTTGGCCTTGAAATCTAACGCAGGATCACTCTTGCCAACAGGACTGAGTAGGCGGAAAAGTAAAGACCTCTTTAGAAGAACAAAGGCCAAACTCTACAAGTCTCTCATCATTCCCGTCCTGCTATACGGTGAGGAGGAATGGATAATTAGATCATCTGATGAGTTGGCCGGCCTTAGGAGTGTTCGAGAGAAAGGTTTTGCGGCAGATTTATGGTCCTTTGCGCATTGGCTACGGCGAGTACCGCAATCGATGGAACGATGGACTGTACGAGATATACGGAATCAAGAGACAGATGTTGCGCTGGCGAGGGGGGTCATGTCGTCCAAAAGGAAAAAAACAGTCCAGCTTTGAAGGTTTTCCATTCAGTACTCGTCGGCGGAAGCAGATGAAGAAGAAAACCTCTACGCCGTTGGAGCGATCAGGTGAAGGAAGACCTAGCTATACTTGGTATCTCGAATTGGCGTCAAATAGCGAAAAGAAGAAACGACTGGCGTGCTGTTGTTAACTCCGCTATAACTGTGCCAGTCCGGTGCTTACGCCGATAAAGAAGAAGAAGATACGGACGGAAAGACGGGCAGAGAGATGGACACGTAGCTAAATCGAGTCAGCTTGTCACGCAGATACGTTATTTTCTGTTTAAAATTTCGTGACAAACTTAATATATACTGTTCACGGTATAAAAAAGTGTTTGTGACAAAGCTACGTGGCGCCTGACAATTGCTGGCAATGAAGCTGCGACTATGCGACGGTGCTCCTAGTCACAAGGACAATGCTCGGGTGTGATGTGCCCCGTCACAGTTTCACGAAGCCGCGTAGCAATTCCACTCGAGTGCTCGCGCACACACACAAACAAACGGACAAACAATGGTGAGTATAAATAAACAACTCCACAGCATTCCTTGTACTCTGCGGCACTTCAGTGGTGCTACACATTTTGATATGATCTCTTTTTTTCTACTTTTACTTTTGCTAATTCCCACGTTCACTTGAAAATACCTCCACACACAACTCCTTGCCTTTTTCATTCCCGCCGGGACTCACTCACTACTCTGCTGTATGTTTGTATGTTTGTCTGAATGTCCGTGACACTCTCTCGACATTTATGATGGTATTTATGTGTCGTAATGAAAATTAGATTAAAAACGCTAAAATGAAACAATTCATGCAGCTAGTTGTTACCAGTATTGTCAGAGTGTGCAGAGATCATATATATATGAATATAGTATCTGAAGGATATTATCCATTGTAAGGCGGCGTGTGTGTGTGAGTGCAGGATTATATTAGTATTAGTGTGCAATTAGTTGCTTGTTTGTTTTGCATTTTTGCTTAGCGCTCGTGTTGCTCTGCCACAATTGAAGGCGACCTAATGAAGTATTAAGCTTGCAAAATAAGAAAATTGTATTAGAAGCGCATTTAAGAATTCTTTTTTAGAGACTGTAACTGGCATTTCAATTTTATTTCATTCTTAAGTTGGATAGAGGATTTTTCAGCAGAAACTGGCAATTTAAGCGAACGCGAACGATAATAGACTGCACCAAATTGACATATCTGAGATACGAAACCTGAGGCTTCCCATCAAAACGTACACGAAAGCTAGGACCATAAACAAGTTTCAACGAGGCACCAACAGACATGCAATGAGTGAGAAGGGACAAATGAAGACAGTATGAAGAACTTAAGACGAAACAGTTTGAAATGGATTAAATAATTACACTCCCACAATATATTGAACAATGAACGTAAAGCCTCAGGAACTACTCGACTAATTTGAACCAAAATTTGGTGTTTTGTATTTCCCAAACATTCTAATTATACGCTGTAATCGTTATTTCAAAACCTGCTCCTAATATAAGAAACTTTTAAATTTCATCTAATAATTCCATTCAACAGTGTACAAATAAAAAAACAATAAAGTTATCAGAACAAAACTTTTCACAAATGAAATACAATCAAAGTCCAAAAATTCTCCAAATTTGACTATAACTTTTCAAGAACCCAGACACCAAATATGTGAACCCTCATGCATATGGCTGATGTTTGACTGAACATATCGGTCAATCTGTGAGGTCTGGTATCGAAATTCAAGGAGAATATTTTTGTGATGACTACATGCCCTTGTGCTAAAATGGGTAAAATCAAGTCTCTAATAACATAACATATACCTAAAATAAATCTTTTTGAACTTCCGATTGACTTTATGATGCATCCAACAGTCGACATTAAAGGAATCTTAATGAAATTAAAAAATACTTTCTCTCTAATAACCGTGTATCCTCTTGCCTAAAATGCATGAAATCAGGAGAACACCCATATACTATACAGGTATACCATAAATAAGAAAATTTATAACAATTACAAACGAATTTCAAATTGGATATACTGCTGTGGTCTAAAGTAATAAGACCAGGTCGGCCATCAACATGAATTAACGAACAAATCGTCATTAAAATAAATGAAATGGTGCTTGAGAATCGACGATTAACAGTCTGGCATCGTTGGAGTATCTGAAGTATCAGTAAAAACCATTTAGAAAGATCATTTGGGCCTAAGAAAAGTAAAAGCATTATTGGTCCCAAAATCACTCAACTCTTTCAAAAAACAACGTCGCGTTTACGTCTGTGAAACAATGCTTTCCGACTACAAGGATGTCATGAAATGTAAATGTATTTCTTGGATCTATGCTCACGAACCGGAAAGCGATGATCAATCGGCCGAAAATCGTGGCAAAGGCGTGTCGAAGCAGAAATACCACGTTACAACAGGTCAATGGATGTTGACAGTTTCTGCGACAATCTCGATAGTGATAAAATTACTTCCGACCAGTCAAACTGTCAACGAGGAATACCTTTTGAGTGGCACAACCACCGCATTCGCCTGATTTAAATTCGTATGATTGGCTATTTAGCAACCTCAAACAACCGCCCCGGGGAAACAGTTTTCAATCAACTGAAACCATTAAACGTGAATCGCTACACGGGTTGACGGATATTCCGGAAATTGACTTTAAAAACTGTTGTAAGGATTAGTTGGCACAAGTGTGTAGGGCCAGGGGTAATTGCTTTGAGGGAGACGACATATATTTCGAAGAATAAATTAAGAATTTCAAAATTATGAACAAAGTCTTACTATTTGTTGATCATAGTATGTAGTACTATAGTTTAATGCCAAAGTTGCGAGAGCATAAAATGTTCAATTATAAATGAACTTAGCCCTTCGTTTTTTCTTAATTTGTTAATAAAATTGTTGACATTAGTGTAACGAAGATGTTAAATTAAAATAAATACTGCTTCAAATAATACAAGCCGTTAGCCTTAGTCTGATGGTGTCACGTTCGACAGTTTTCAAAGAAATTCTTCAAAATTCTTTTAGTATATAGTAGATATATAGAAGTATACAAACTATTCTCAAAGATTCACGAAATAAGGTCTTGAAAATCATTGAGAAAATACTGTCCTAGCGCCATTTTTCCCTGCAATATGCATACAAATAAGACGAACGTTCGACAATTATAATAGATTATTTAAATTAGGAGTAGGAATCTGGATAAAGGAGTTTATTTTATTGACTTATTTGAAAAATACGAAGATCCAGATTATCTGCCAACTAAGGAACTATAATCGGTCATGTACTTGTAGGCATCGAACGATACTTTTTCATGAGTCGGAATATTGTATTATATACTATTGTATATGTACTATACATAATAGTACTCTTGAACCTGATACAATACTACTTATAATAAGAAGTTTTTCGGTTAAACATACCATAAAAGAGATATTCCTTGCTTATAATTCCTACTGAAGTTGATTCACTTCGGAAGTCAATAGAGTTGTGTCGCTTGTGTTACTCTCAACCGTGTCAATGGTATCCGACACTAGAAAAGGAACGGTATATGTATTTGGCAGAATGTGTTTGAGCAGGTAAGCATTTCAGAATAAGAATGAAAGTTTTTAAGACACATTTGAAAAATCTCTAGATATTCGTCTATTTCCAAGTTTATACAAAACTTACACATATAGAGATCAGAAGTAAAGAGTTAGGGTGGCGGAAAACACTAATTTTATTTTAATAATAACTTTACGATTAGGTTTTTATCATGATTAAAAAGAGCCTATTCTTGACATAACCTTATGATGTGTATAAGTACAAAAAATAAAATTCCCAACCCGCCTTAACGTCTCAGTAAAAATGAATGGTGCGATTTGTTCTAGAATCTATAAATATTTTTAAGATCTCGTGCATCAATGTAAGCACCAAATTCCTTAAATATGAAAAAGTTTGTGGATTTTTAACGTGCCCTAAAGTGCGTTACTTTTTCCTCTCACAAATTTTTTTTGTTATATAGTATATTTTTTAGCTTTTATTTTGTCAACTATTATTAATCCAAAAATCTAAATTGGTTTTCACCCACAAAACTGGCATATCTATTAATTGCAAATAGCTGGCAAGCATAAGCTTTAACGCAAAGTAATCACAGCAACAAGCAAACATGCAACAACAAACAAGCAAACAAAGTTAAATGAAACCAAAGTGAATTTTTGCTAAAAATCTAATCCGATGCATTGTGAACACGTTCGTGCAGCAATGATAAGCCGCAGCCAAGCGAGGTGGCAGTGGCAACAAGAGCAAGAAAAACACTAGCAGTAGTTGCAGTTGCAGTTACAAAACAAACACCAAACGCATGCAGTAATGGCAACAAACATTTGTTGTTGTAGTTGTTGGTATTTAATAGCAAAAATCTGAGTTACAATGACAACAGCTGCTGCTGCAACAAAAGTTATGAGCAAGTGCATGGATTTATGCGTGTGAGCGTATGTGAGTATAAGTATGCTAGTGTATATGTTGGAGAGTGTCCGTGTGTGTGCTTAATCATGAAATGACGCATGCCACCGTACGAGTATGTAGCAAGTGCGGCAGACTGTCAATAAGTTTTGCTGTTTTCGAAATAACAACCGAAATTAATGCAACAATAACAACAACCAATGACAGTGAAAATATTTGCATCAAAATGCTAAAAGTTGCAAAATGCGGTGCGCGCAAGTGCGATGCTCATAATGCCACAAAACACCTCCCATTTAACACATTTCGCATTTAATGCACGAAAATCCCTCCATAAAGCCGAATTTTTATTTAGAGCTTAAATATGAGCACAATAGGCACATGTGAGTGATAGATTCATGCGAGGACTTCCGTTGGGCTTTCCATTAAATGTAATAAAATTTATCGCATTCCAGCACTCGAAATGTATTTGCGTGTTGTAGGTGCAGGATCATAAAGTTGGCGTGAGGAATTAGCGGTTGTTTGCAATAACATGAAATAATAGCGACAGGTAGGAGCTTCTACTTTATGCATTCCAAATTATTTATGCTGGTCCAAAGTAAAAATTATTTTTATAATGCATAAAGTAAAAGCTCCTAACTGTCGCTATTATTTCATGTTAATGCAAACAACCGCTAATATATATACATATATTTGTGTGAGTGCTTATTAAATATGCTCTTCGTACATAAACGATCAACTTCATGATCTTATATTCTTCTTTATTTCAACATTGGTCGAACTTATATGACAACTATGAACAAGGTGCTGCTCAGACGAGTATATTAGCCATAGCCAGGTTATGGGACAATCAGAAAAAAGAAAGTGGCTCGGTATCTGATCTGATTGAAATTTTCCGACTAATATAGTATAAAAAAAGCTTTTAGGGGTCACACTTCGAAGTAAGTATAATCTCTCTGTTAAGGGGAGGTAGGAAAACTAATCACATGTGAAACTGAGGCTCACACGATCGGGCTTGAAGAGCCATGTTCCGATTGAGACAGCTTAAAGAAGTGAGACGAACTACCTTCAAAACATTAATTGTGTAAAGCCTTATTTCCTTATTTGGCACATTATATGTATACTGCTAAGTAAAAGAATTAGATAATAAAAAAAACTGTGACATATTGGAAAAGGGTGTGGTCCGATTTCGCCATTTTTGCAATTTGAACTAAGGATATTAGCATAATGATGTAACCAAATTTGGTTAAAAGTGGTAAAGGAATTCTCAAAATATAGGACTTTACCTAAAAGTAGCCGATGATAAACCTCTCATATCATCATTTGTATACTGAGTATACTCTGATGAGGGACTTTCACCCCACTTTCAGATTAAAATTTTTTGTTGCTGACGTATTGCATATACATACATATGTATTCGATTTCATCAGTTTTCACTCTGCTTTCAGAAAGTTTGGTCAATTTGGCTTTAGTGGGATGTGAGATATGCACTTTAAACTTTACACTTAATAGCTAACGAAACTAACCTAAAGAAGAACTTCGTAATTTTAGATTATTTAGCTTTAACATCCTACACATAGTTGCGTTGAAAGAGAAGCAGTGGTTTTATGAGTGTTAGTTCAGGATATAAATACAAGCGAACATATGAGATCCACCATTTAGATAAACGCATTCTGCAACAGATTGATTCATGGAATTCACTCACGTGGATTTACATAGATATTATTGGAAAAAAGTAATAATAAGCCCAGCAGCCCATCTTATACCATTTTGGGTACCCCCTAAAATGTATAGATCACCGTGACGAGCTGGCTCTGTATTTACTCGAATTAGTCCCTCAGTTTTTGAAAAATCGATCTAAAATTATGCACTCGTCGTATTTTTTCACAAGCTACCCATTTTTCGGAACCACCTATATCGAACCACTATAGCATATAGCTGCCATACAAACCGAACGATTGGAATCAAGTGGTTATATAGAAAATGTTTTTAATGTAACAAGATATCTGGACGGCAAAAATCCTTCTTATCTGTATCCTCCTCGCGAGTATCGACTGAGCAATGGGTGTCACTGCTTACAATGTCATGATTTCAAGCTGGCTCCTGTCAGAGTCATTACATTGCAGGCAGGCGACCCCTGGCGAAGGCTGGGGCTGGGGATGGACTGCTTTATATGCAGTGGGTAGTATAACGGCTATTGCTATTGAGGTACCTGGTGGCAGGTATAAAACGCTAAGGGTAGAGACCCCCGAATCATAAAAGTCAACATGAAGGTCAACGAAGGAACAAAGCGGACTGGGATATCAGTCCAAACGTTGGTGGGAGACGTGTCTGCTGCCAATGGCGGACACAACGATCTTATGAGCCGTGTCACCAGCGGGTGTGGTACTACTGCCAAATAAGCTTTACAGCGCACTGATGCAACAGTCCACAATCGCTGTAAGCACAAACACAAAAAAAGGCAGAAGAACTTCTTCGCTCTCCTGAGCAGGTGAACGAGGGTTCCAACTCTGGCAACTAGAGAGGGCTCCGGAAGAAGCCAGCAAGGAGGTGTTGAAAGCAAAAGTGAGGTACAAGGCGAATGTCGAAACATGCAACGGTGTCGAAGGTAAGTCCAGCCTGAAGTAGAAGAGGTGAAACGGCTGGGTTGAGCGGCTGGCACTCTTCGCCACTTGAATTTGGTTTAATGCTTTGGCCCCTTCGTGTGCTAATCGCATTGAGGGGCATTTCGACGGAAAGCGAACAGAAGGCGCCCTCGAAAAAGAGGAAGTGCAAAGACGTAGCCGGCAAGCTAGACGTCAAGCACGCGGGCGACAAACCGACAACGTCCAAGGCAGCGGCGGCAGCCAATGAGATTGCGAAACGGCATTCGACCGTCGCGCTCATAGAACGCAGTAGTCCGCTGGGTAAAATGTCACAGGAGCGGTGGGGAAATAGTGGAAATGAAGCTATTGAAAGTCCTCTTCTCGAGAATAGACGCCGAACCAAGCGTGTAACGACGATCCGACGCTAACATGGGTAAGAGAAGCGGTCAGAATGCTTCCAAAGCAGTGGAAAGAAGCAAAGCCGGAGGTGGTGGACCGCAGCAGTATTCCATCGGTACCTAAAGCAAGGGGAACCATACCTCGCGTGATGAGCTCGGAATATGCAGCTGCTACAACGACAGATTTGACATGCGACTTTAGGGTGTTAAGCGTGGCGAAATCTGTCAATGAAGATGGAAACTATGTAGTAAACTTAATATACCATGTGAAGGGTATAAAAATGTTGAATACTTCAACAATATTGTCATCAGTTTATTTAAAAGATAAAAGTTGTTATAAAGCGAAAGCTAAAAAGATTGAAGAAAGTCGAACAGCTTTTTTAAATAATTAATATATCCCATAAATACTATTGTATCATTTACTATAATATTCGCAACAGCGAAAACCATATGAAGCATTTTGCCTATCCAAACTGACCATTAAACCAATAGCTGCACGGTAATTTTTCTCACTATTCAACAAATCTCAGCAAAACTCGACCAAACTGTATCTAATACCATAAAATCGGCTTTGAAACAATCAAAAAAAAATATTAAGAAGGCGAAGAAAGGATAATTGAGTGGCATTAGTGAAGAGAACGCACTTTGACAGATGTCGGTGACGCAGCTGTTGAAAGCGTAATCACACTTGGTTGAAACTTTAACTGCTAAGTTACTTAAGCGCAGCGAAGCGGCTGTTTGCATGCCACGCATTTGGCTCACAAAAACACATACACACACATGCGCAATGATGCCAGTATCATAAATCTGAATGCATAAGTATAAGTGTCTAGCTGTGCTAAAATCTTTAAACCGCTTTTTGTTTAGCAGAGATTCACTGCATTCTTGCCTCGCCTTCTCTGTTTTGCTTCGTTTCCTTCCGTCTTTCCTGTGTTGTGTCGTGATTACTTTTTGTCTGCCATTTGACTGCGCATTCGAGTGAATGTAAAGGGCAGAAAAAGCGAGCAAATCTTAGTGGCTTTTACTTTCTTAAATGTTTGCGTGCGACCTGCCACATACACACTCACAACATCTTGATGAAGCCAGATTTTTGTTGTTAAGCTCAAAAGCAATTCATCAGCGTTTGGTCTTTTCTTTGATTCTGGTTTCATTTACAAATTTTTCCTAACTTTTTGCATACACCTTCTATTTTGTTTTCCTTTTTGTCGTCATACATCGCCTTTGAGTTTCGCTTTTCTTATTTCTTATTCGCCGCAGTTAATCGCATATAAGGAGCAAGTTTTTGTGTACTTAAGGAACCACTTAAGAAGTCGTTAAATAATCAATGAATAAAGATTTCCGCGCTAAGCTCTCACTTGAGCAGGTCGTTTGAGTTAGCTTTTCTCGGTCTCGGTTACTTGGAGGGTTTTTTGCGGGTTTGGCTTTCGCTTTTATTACTTATCGGTGTTACTGTGTGTTTTTTGAAAGTATCTGCAAGCATTCTTTTCTCAAATATATATTGTTGTTAAAAAATTGGTTGTTCTTTTTACACAGTATTAATGATAAATTATTATTACAAAATATTGCGAAGCCTTTTGACCTCTAAAAAAATATAAAACACTCCTACAAATACACTGACCTACAAATTTTTTTTTGGTTTGGTGCAGTTCTATCATATCTCTAGCCGTTAAAGTAGGTAGTATTATCGTAATTGCTGCTACTAGATGTCAGCTGACAACTAAGGCTAACATATAATATTTATTTCAATTATTTGGACACATAACACAATTTGTCAAAACTCTGGACAAAAATTGTCACTGCTACAAGTTCCTGGCTCAAAAATCGCGACTGAGTATTGAAAAATGAATTGTAGGAATTTTTGATGGGCCTCAGATACGCCAGTTGATAAAAAGTTTTATGATTATGAAGTTTCTATGACTGAAAAAGAAAAACTGGTGTGGAAATCTTTCATTGTTGTAATACAGAACTTCTAGGTAACTATAAGGCAGCTAACTACAAACATTTAGTCGAGGAAATGCTGCTAAACTTGAAAAATATCTGTAATATGGGCGTAGAAGTGCACTACCTCCATGATCATATTAATAATTTTGAGTATAATTTAGGAGATTTGAGGACTTATACGTGATTACACAGGACAGTCAATGTATTTCGTAATGGCCCTAAATGTAGGAAATTTTTATACCCTGAACGGTCGGAGACCCTATAAAATTTAGCCGTGTCCAGCTATCTGTCCGTCTGTCCATCCGTACCTCTGTATATACACGAACTGGTCCCTAAATTTTTGAGATATAAATCTGAAATCTTGCGTACGTCCTTTTCTTGCCAAGAAGCAGCTAAAGCTGCCACACAAACTGATCGAACAAAATCAAGTCTTTTTATGGAAGACTTTATTATTTGACGACATATGTTCACGAAATTTAGCCAACAGTCCGTGCTAATAATGCAATCTCCGAAAAAATGTTCAAATTACACCTATGGTCCTACAAGCTGACTGCTATACCCGTTTACGCAGTGAGAGGTGCGCCTGTGAAGGGTATTGTAGCTTTGATGCAGCCGAAGTTTAAATTTTTTTGTTTTATAAATGATTTAAGGAAGGTGTGACGAAAGCTATTCTAATATTTTGGTTCGAAGATAGACCATTGTAAACTTTGGCAGACAATATATTTGAAACTGAACAAATGCAGCTACCAAATGATATTGAAATAAGGCTTATGAGCATAACAGAATCTGCAATTTCTTAAGGACAGGACAGGATATTTTTTTTGTACTTAACCAGGTATAGATCTTTTGCAATGTTGGAGAAATAAATACTTTCAAAGGTCATTAAAGAAAAGGAGACTGCAAGACAATAATAAATCAATACACTTAAGACGTTAGACCACGTCCAACATGCAGAGAAGAAAGTATATCAGCCATATTTGAGAATATACACGAAGACCGTGGAGGGTCGATTCGGCGCCGTTCACCGCAACTCGAACTGGCGCATGGAACGGCTTGGCGCATTTTACATCGAGATCTTAAATTAAAAGCGCACATAATACAACTGAAGTCGCTCGACCCTCCCAAGCAACATAGCTTCTCACTGTGGGCTCTTAAAAAGTTCCAAGAAGATCCGATGTTTTCGAGCCAAATTTTGTTCAGCGATTACGCCAATTTCTGGCTCAATGGTTATGTAAACAAGCAAAATTGTGGCATTTGGGATGAAGAGCAACCTGAAGAGATTCAAGAGCTGCTATTTCATCCAGAAAAAACAACGGTTTGGTGTGGTTTGTGGCGCGATGAAATCATTGGTCCAGAAAATTTGGACTCCTCAACGGATGGACCATCTGAGGCGTATGTGTGGCCAACATTTGAAAGAGATAAAAGATTCAAAAAATAAATGCCAAAGAATGTTTTTTCGAACGATAATAAACATTACCCATTAAATTTGAAAGATATGTGTTTCTTTAAAAAAGTAGGCAATCTCAAAATCGATCACCATTTAGATATTTATCATTTCCAATGAAGTTCATGTTAGCTTTAAATCTATACATATGTACTCTCAGTGCAATTCAAAAACCTCCCATGAAATGTGTAAAAAACTACATACAACCTACATATTATGTAAAAAAACAAAAATCAAAGAGTGTATGTTTAGACGTAGAGAAGTTCGTAGAGTGATAGCTGTCAAACCAACTGTCAAAGAAGAGAAAATTGTGCTTGACAATTAAGTCCAACGCTTGAAAGCGGTAAAATTTTAGAAAACACGAGCTGTGAGCAGCAGATTTGACATTTCATAAAAACTTCGGTACGTCAATGGGTTATCTGAGCATATTATACACTATCAGATATTGACAATACTTAGCATATGTGAACTCTTACCGAAGAACTCCTACTCTGAAGAAGAATAAGTAGACATTTTTGAGTAAGGATTTTAGCGTAAATGTAATTTTTGAGTATGGAGCTTGACCTATACATTACATAAGAAAGGAAGTAGAGTGAATTTGTTGAATATAAGCAATATTATCGTATTAGTAATGGAATTTATATCCAAGAAACTCTCTCTTGCATCCTCAAAAGGTTACAGTCTGATATGTTTTGCGTGTCAACTTTATAATTAACTCAAAGTCTTTGTGAACTGTGAAAAGATACAAATAATTATAGCTACAGGCGGAAGATGCGAATCTTTGTAGCTCTCCATATTCTCACATCATTCTTCGCTGTGCTCTTATATACCAAATATTAAGTACGAAGTAATACTATACAGCGACAAGTGGGGATATTATGTATTTTCCCATATTTTATTTGAAATTAAAATCTAAAAACGTCACCCTTTATATTATTACGCACATATGCATATTGCATTTCGTTGGGATAATTTAGCAATCACTGACATTAACCTTTGCCACATCATTTTCGCGAACGCGAGTACACACCAACCAAAATAAAGCAATAAAATCAGTTCAACGATTCCATTGACCACACAATTATTTGCAATTATAATCATTCGTAGCGGTTTTTCGTGCTAATTTCTATTTTGATTTCAGTGGTTTATTTTTAATGCGAGTTGATAGATTCGCTCGTACGTGCGTCCAGTGGTCGAAGTGATGTTTACTGTTGGTGTTTATTTCGAAAGATAAACACGTGTTTAAAGGCAGTTAATGGCTGACATTACCAACTTCACTGAATGTAAAATAAAATATCAATTAATGTGGAGTTAGGTTAAGTGCTTTTCAAATCGTGTATTTAGTAAATTGTTAATACACAATTAATATTTGAAATGGAATATTATTTATGCATTTTGTTATTTGTTAGTTCGCGGTGGAAAACCGAAAAACTTGGAGTTTAAGCCGCTCATAATTAAGTCCATAAGTAGCTTCCCTAAAAGGCGCGTGTTTATTGATGATTGTCGCTCGTGAATTTGGGGTTTCGAGATGCTTTACAAAAAAAAAGGTACGTGGAGTACCTACGCGCGGATGAAGTTATACTTCTTAGTGATATTCCAAGAAATGCATATCATTTTGTATGAAAGAAAACTAGAAAACTTAAATTCACATTTTATAAATTTATTATCTCCCCGAGCATGCCTTTGCCAACAAGTCGTCTTTTCGCGACGATGGCAAAAGCCAAAAATCATAAATTGCACAACTTTCTGGTGCTTCTCGCAAAAATCTGCGTCGATATGTATTCACGATCATACGTATACATACATACATATGTATTTACGCATGTTTGTAGGCGAAGCTGCTACAGCGGCAAGGGCTGACAATCGGCGGCCATTACTTTACTTATGCCACAGAACTTCTATTGCTACGAATATGGAAATGACAACGAAATGACAACGAAATAATGCAAATATGCATATTTCTAAAGGACATTAATTTCTTTGAAGAAATGAATGATCCTGAAAAGTATAGTCTTAACTTTTCAACGGCCAACGCAGAGCGTTTCAACCAAAAGGAATTCATTCACTAAAATCACCACTCAGAAGTCGTTTTATCTGTTGTAAGCGAACGATTTTCGAAGAAACATCATTTCTAATATGCCACAAGACAAAATTAGAAATGAACTTCTTAACCTCACGCTGTCAGATAAAACGAAAATACTTCGTCATCGCGGGTCGATTTCCAAAAAATGGACCAACGCAGGGTATTTCAACAAAAGGGCACATAAAATAGTTGAGAATTCGCAGAAATGAAAGACAAAGGAAAGAAAAAGCAGTATAACTTCAATAATGAACAAGCATACAAACATACATATGCGCAGCAGCAGCAAGGAAAGAGGTAACAATCGGCGATCCATTGTATATTTCTTTCGTGCATAACCAAACCATAATTAGGACAACGCAATTCAAGTGTTAATGGTTGTCTAGGTGGTAAGCGCTTCAGAAGTGACGACGAGCAAGGTACGTAGGTTCGAATCCCAACAGAATTTGTTTTTAATTGAATATGTCACCAACCAAAAATTGAAACATTGTTCTACAAAAACATCAACAGCATAAGCATGGCAACATTGTGTTGTTGGTAGAAAAGCCGAGCTATGCCGAAAGAAACGAACAAACGATCGCCGATTGTCACCGCTTCGCTTGCTGCTCGAACATCATCGCAGACAAGGTTGCATAGATTCATATTGAGCAAGGGGTTGCGTAGATTCATATTGAGCAAGGTTGCGTAGATTCATATTGGGCAAGGTTGCGTAACCTAAATCTATCGCAACCTTTTCCGAACTCGTATAAGAAGTATAACTTCAAAAAACCTAAACGCTGTTAGAATGATACAATTGTATAAAAAGCGTTAACTGAAGTCAGCTGATTTATGATAAAAATAACTTTGATTGGAAACTGCAATAAGACTATGCATATAAACAAAAAAGAAAACCATACTATTACTTTAGATTGGGTATCACAGTCACCCGACGCTAACCTAATATAGAGTGTTTGGCCTTCAATGGAAGCCAAAATATCAAGAAAAGATTTAATGTTAACGGAAGATTTCATTTAAAGATGCCAGGCTATAATAAACAACGCGTCAGATTGGAGAAAGTATTAACTAAACTCAGCTATAGTTAAAAAAATTTCCCACTAAGCGCTATCTACTTTGGAAAACAGAAACGTTATTTTTTGAACGCACTGTATTTTTAGCAAGTTACTGCATGAAATCTTATTAATCCAAGGTGTCTGTGTTGCTTGTCAAACTTTGAGCTGTAGGTAGACTCACTTTTTATACTCTCGCAACAATGTTGCTAACGAGAGCATTATAGTTTTGTTCACATAACGGTTGTTTGTAAGTCCTAAAACTAAAAGAGTCAGATATAGGGTTATATATACCAAAGTGATCAGGGCGACGAGTTGAGTCGAAATCCGGATGTCTGTCTGTCCGTCCGTCTGTCCGTCCGCCCGTCCGTCTGTCCGTCCGTCCGTGCAAGCTGTAACTTGAGTAAAAATTTAGATATCATGATGAAACTTGGTACACGTATTCCTTGGCTCCATAAGAAGGTTAAGTTCGAAGATGGGCAAAATCGGCCCACTGCCACGCCCACAAAATGGCGGAAACCGAAAACCTATAAAGTGTCATAACTAAGCCATAAATAAAGATATTAAAGAAGTGAAATTTGGCACAAAGGATCGCATTAGGGAGGGGCATATTTGGACGCAATTGTTTTGGAAAAGTGGGCGTGGCCCCGCCCCTACTAAGTTTTTGTACATATCTCGGAAACTACTATAGCTATGTCAACCAAAGTCTACAGAGTCGTTTCCTTCAGGCATTTCCATGTACAGTTCAAAAATGGAAGAAATCGGATAATAACCACGCCCACCTCCCATACAAAGGTTATGTTCAAAATCACTAAAAGTGCGATAACCGACTAACAAAAAACGTCAGAAACACTAAATTTTACGGAAGAAGTGGCAGAAGGAAGCTGCACCCAGGCTTTTTAAAAATTGAAAATGGGCGTGGCGCCGCCCACTTATGGACCAAGAACCATATCTCAGGAGCTACTAGACCGATTTCAATGAAATTCGGTATATAATATTTTCTTAACACCCTGATGACATGTACGAAATATGGGTGAAATCGGTTAACAACCACGCCTTCTTCCAATATAACGCTATTTTGAATTCCATCTGATGCCTTCTCTGTGTAATACGAGTATAAACATTAGGAACCAATGATGATAGCGGAATAAAACTTTACAAAAATACGGTATTTGAAAAATATGTAAATGACGTATTATGAAATCTCGATTATCACTTTACCATGCGAGAGTATAAAATGTTCGGTGACACCCGAACTTAGCCCTTCCTTACTTGTTATAAATGAATTCATGTTTCCATAAATATAAATAAAATATAGTAAAGAAATAAAACTAAAGGTACGATAATTGAATTAAAACATTTATCTTTCCAAAAAAGTATCGTGGAAACTTCTATGGTTTGAGCTAAATATATACATATATCTCATTCCAAAATTTCGGTGTACAAAAACCAAAATCTGTCGTTGTGTCAGAAAATGATCTATTGGTATTTAGGCAGTTGAAAGTAAATATTCTATAGTGTACCACCACATTTCTGAGAGGTCATGATGGAATATTTAATTACTGAAGTTAAATTAAATAGAAATATATATACATACATATATATTTTTTTCCATTTCCGCCATCTCATTTGAATCTAAGAACACTGCGGAGTACATTTTTTGTGCACAAGTTCGAAACATTTTTTTTCAAAAGCTTTAGTGTTTATTTAATATTGGGAGCCTTTGGCTGATCACCGTTTTGTCTTATATTCACCATTTACAAGAATTACGTAGCCGAGAATGTTACGAATAATAACATAAGGTGTGTTACGACCCGATGTTCTTCGTCTTTGCTCGTCGCCACCTCGCCTACCAACTACAAATTTAAGCAACAAAAGTCCTCGTGTGTGAATGCGCTCCAATAAGAAATACACAATTTTTGGTAGAACATTTGTTCAATTCACAACCTGTCGTAAAGCATCGTAAAATCGTAAAATTATAAATTTTTACACTTGTTTTTTTATAATTTTACGATTTTAAGATGCTTTAGGACAGGTTGTGAATTGCTCAATTATTAAAAATTGCAACATTTTTATGAAAAAATCTTTAGCTCCTCCCTGTTTCAGC
Organism: Bactrocera tryoni; assembly: GCF_016617805.1. Lineage (NCBI taxonomy): Eukaryota > Metazoa > Arthropoda > Insecta > Diptera > Tephritidae > Bactrocera > Bactrocera tryoni. The sequence continues at coordinate 33,540,526 of NC_052502.1, forward strand.
ATTGGTTAGGCATGCTTAATTCAAAAGTATAATATATTTTCAGGTATGCAGTTACTCAGCTGACACATCCATCTTAAATTAAAGTGACATCTGTACTTATAAATGAATATTTTATTTTTTTTTTCCAGAGAACAGTGGGAAAGTGACGAGGTGGACTGAGCGCAGGGATAAGCGTCTATACGAATGGATCCAAACTAGATAGTCGAGTAGGAAGCGTTCCTATAAAAATATGATATCAAAATCGCTTTTCGTCCATGAAACCACAGAGGGATCTTCGAAGCGAAGATCACAGCAGTTAAAGAAAGCTTTCATGTTCTGACAAAGAGGGTTCATACAACAATAAATATTTTTATATACACAAATAGTTAAGCGGCTTTGAAGTTACTAAACTTTCTTGGGGTTTCATTCAAGATATTGAAAAAATGTTTTGATCTGTTAGTGAATCTAACATCCAATTTCACCAGAAACCTCCAATGGTCTCCAAGATATAGTGATATTCACGGTAAATGTGAAGCAGATAAATTAGCCAGAGCAGGCATAATTTTTGAATTATACGTAGAACAAGAGGTAGTTTATATGCTTCTATCTACTTGTAGAGTTTCGATTGAAGTAATCTCCGACTTGTTCAAGAAGCGACAAATATGGCATGAATGAAACATGGGGCATACATGCTGACTATTAAACTTCAAAAAGAATGACACTTAATGCCAGCAGACTAGGAATACAATATAATAACTATTGTAAAAGCTGTCAAGAGATAGAAGAAGGAGGGGCTATAAAATATCTTCTAGTCGAATGCATAGCTTTATACAGAAAAATAATTAAAACTATCAGACGAAGGTTTCTTGACGATATTTGGATGTTGCACAGACACAACTTTTTGTATTACGATTTGCAGCGGTCTATGGACCGGCGGCGTCATTGGGTCGTATTTCTTCCGAGATGATCAAGATCGGCACGTTACTGTGAATCGGAATCGCAACCGCTCAATGATAGCCGAATATTTATGGCTCGAATTGGATGATATGGACAGGGAATGTTACAATCGATTTATTAAAAACTAAGTTTGGTGACCGCTATCTCACGAAATGGTCAAGTCAATTGGCCGCCTCTATGGTATATGCCAACAAGCCACAACGATTGATGAACTTTGTACGAATATTGAACGTGAAATTGCACTAGTATCGACCGATTTATGTTTGAAAACCGTCGAAAATTGGGTTCAACATCTTCTGCAAGCGTTGCCCGTGGTGGACCTGCAAAAGAAATCGAGTTCCATACAAAATAGCATCGAATGTACTTTCACAGGAATAAAAAATTTTATTGAAATACTAAACCAAACTTTTGTAGCAGTGAAAAATCCGTTAATGGTTGTTCGAGAGGACATAATGCAGTGAGGTGTTTTTAGTACCGGTGATTTTATAATAGGGCGTCTAAAAGCTTATATAACAAGTAAGAAATTTACGCCAAAAATGCATATTATAGTAGCGGATACTTCTTTTTCTTCTCTTCAATTGGCGCCTAGAAGCGGATACTTAATCTTTTCTAAAAAATAATCTCTAAAAAGCACTAAAGACATAAGTGCAACGAATATCCGCCTATGGTGAGCGACAAGCCAATGCAAGAGTAAGGCTATTCAAAGGTGCTACTGACCTTTTAATGCAAATATTTCTTAAAGATGTGGTGGAGTATGTAAAAATTCAAACCACAGCACGAAATTCTTTAAACCGCCGGGGGTAAATCACCTCATGACTTTTTCTGCTGGTCAAACTGCTTGTTGAAAGACATAACTTGTAGAGAGGCTAGCTGCATATTTTTGTGGTGCAGAAAAACGAGACACATAAGCAAATAAGATGGGATATTTAAAGAGAAAAACAAAAAGCAACAACAACAGCAAATATAATGTTTAAAAGGTAAGCAAGCAAAAACGGCGCAGCATATTTAAGCACAAACAACTTCGGCTAATATTGGCAGGTATTTAAAGTCTGCTGACAAATTTTATATACATTTTTGTTGTATGCTTTACGCTCCTCTTTTTGTTCGCTGTTTATTGCATATCTCAGTTGAGGGCACTTTTGAGGTTAACCTGCAGCATTTGCCGTTTGTCTGCTTTGAGTGTGTTGAATGTGGCAGAAAACAGGAAAACATTTAAACAATTTGTGTGGAGAAATTAAAAACATTTATTAGAATGTATAAAGTGGAACAAAGCCAGAAGAAGAGTAGCAAAACAAAAGCAGCACAAAAAACCGATGAACTTCTTTCTATATTTGCTTGCCTCAGCGGCTGGGATGTGGAAATACAGCCAACATATATGTATGGATTTGTTTGTATATGTGGTGGCCAACAGACTGAACAAGTGCGAGCTGTGACGGCGGAGGATGGAAATTAAAGAAGAACAGCAATGGCTAACGTGGCGCGTTGCAATCAAGTTGAGTTGTGAATCGTAAAACCGGAAATAAAACAGGAAAATTAAAAACGCTACAAAAGCCGGCCGCAGCAAACGTGCCGAGCGCAGTCAACCTCGTTGCACCTGTGCTGCAGCCTGCGAAATACAAAAAAACAACACGTGGGGAAAAAAAGAAGATAAAGCAGATAAACAAATACAAGTGCAACGCTATTGGCATGCGGTTGTATGTGTGTTTATATAAATATACTCGTACATATATATTCATGCCTATGTATATGCCATCAACAGACTACAACTGACAAATGAGTTAAGGTGCGATTGCTGCTGCTGCTGCATGCCACAAATGTACGCAAACAAACACTGGCTGGTGGCACAACAAACGGAATATATGCCGCAAACAGCAGGCAACAAAAAAGTGAGAGGAAAAATTGAAAACGCACAACACCTCAGGCAGAATGCAAAATGAATATGCAACATGGCAGAGTGCAATGCAAAAAACTGCAAACAAAAAAACAACACAAAAATAATTTTAAAGCCTATGAACATATTTAGTTTGCTGCCTTGTAGGCCCAACAACGTTGAACCAGGAATAGTGCTATAGAGGGTGCTGAAGGTATTGAGGGTGTATTGCGATGTGTTGCCGTGAATGCCTATCGTTAAAGGGCATTGCCGTTGTAATTACAAGCGTTTGTATAAATAGATATGGCATGCGTCAAATTTGCACAGTGGCGCGTTCTGTGCAAATTGTGTACATAATAATGTTTAAAAAGTATCAAGGCAAGTGGGAAGTGTTCGAGTAGATGGCTTTCAAGAGTACACCAAATTATCGGAGTATGGCAGCTATATGCTATAGTAAATCAATCGGAAAAATTTCTTCGACGATTACCCCCTTGCCCACGCCAAATTTCTTGAATATATGTATATTCTCGAATAAAAAAGTTTTCCATACAAGCGCTTAAAATCGGTCATTCAGTTTGTATGGCAATACATACTGTGGTTCCGACAAATGAGCAGCTTCTTGGAGAAAAAAGAACTTGTGAAAATTTCAGATTGATATCATAAAAACTAAGAGATTAGTTCGCGTATATACCGACGGCGATGGCTAAGTCCACGTAGTTTGTCATGCTGATAATTTTTTTAGGTAAATATTTTATAGGGTCTTGGACGTTTTCTTGTGGGTATTAAAAAATTGAGGTCGTGCCCTCGCCATCACGTTTTCTACCCTGTTCTTCATTCGAAAAAGAATTGGTGCAAATGTCATTATCATATCTACTAACAAAGCTGAGCTTTTTTGTCAAAAAATGGCGGTTATCTAAAATAAAGGTTGATTTTTCACTAACTTTTAGACTTTCTTGAAGTTTTTGAATAGAAAAGATTATTCTCGTAAAATTTCAAGTAAATCGACAGATAATAGTGACGTTTGTTCCGGAAGAAGTAATTTGCAGTTAGCTGTTGCCAAAGCACTATAACGGTTAAAACTTTGAAAATAATTTGAATTTTGAAAAAAATATGTTTTCGGAAGCTGTTTTTTCATTAACTAAAATATCTAAATGTGAAAAATTTTAATTTATCTAAATTCCACTAACTTAAGAGGGTATTAAGCCAAGGTGTCCTGGTAAGCGTATTGAAGGCTGAATGGTTAATAGGTAATTTAGTAGCTGATCGCGAGCGATCCCCTCCGATGACCAAATATGAACGCAAACAATAACAACATATCAACAGCAACAACAACTTGACGATTACCGCAACGACTAAAGGGAAAATGGCAAACATTAACAACCTGCTCGCCTCCAGTCAGCAAATGATAAAGAGCACACTACCTGGTGTACTAGTTTACGTAATTATGTTAGTACTGACAGCAACAATAACAGAAGGTATCAACCAAATTACCTAAGCCTAAATAGGTAAATTTCTCCATCTCAAGCAACCAAATGAACAAAGCAGAATACACTGGTAGCCAAAAGAGAGGTACAGCGCAAAAAGAGGAAAAAATTTCGTTAAAACCTTTTAAAACGCTCTAGCGGCTAAAGTATTTGACCTAGATAAACACACAAACCAATTTGGACATGTAGTAACGAACATGAAAACAGATAAATCAACCGTGCGAAGTGATAGAAACATACCAAAGTTTATATATTTTCATACAAAACATATGGGGTCTAGACAAGTACTATTGGGGCACTAAGGTGTAATATTATAATATCCTTTTTTCGACCTCTTCGATACGATATCCTTGAATCTTTTTTCTGAATCCTATAGACAATAAAATAAGTCGCAAGTCGTTTGCTACCCTCTAAATATATTTAAATAACATTTAAAAACAAAATGTGCCTGGCCAGACCCGAGGGTCTCGATGAGGGTTAAGCTGCAAAACAAGTCGGTACCAGGAATAGACGAGTTTTCAATTTCAGAAGAATAACCAGATGACAGGTCTTTACAACTTTGGAGGAAACTTTTATTCACAGTGTGAAAAAAAAATATAAAACATAAATTAGGTATTAAGGATATATACAACAAGTAGAGCACTTATGGAGATTATGAAAATGAATTTTCATGGTATTGAAATACTACTCGTAGAGTTTTTAAAACTCACATAGATTTTGAAAAAAATAATTAAATACCGGATAATTTCCTCAGCTATTAACAACATTGTTCACATTTTTGAGCATTGAGTTCATTGGACAACCGCAAGTTCCACCGAATGTTGGTAAATGAGTTTTGCCCGTCAAATTTGATATATAGACTTGAACTCATGTTTAGAAGTTGCATTTTAGAGAAGTTCAATGTTTTTGTTTAGGCGTCGCAATCGTAAGATTTGAAGCCATTAGACCACTAAACCTCACCATCTAACTATCACTAAGGCCTTGGATATCCAAGTTAATTGAAATAATTTTTACGAAACTGTCGCATGGCTGAAAGAGTATTCTTCAAATAAGGGAAATCATTTGTAATCAACCATCTAAGTACAATAAATTAATTACTCTACGACGACCAAAAATTGCTCAGAATCCAACATTCGAAGGATGATTATTTGAACAAAAATCACATTTTAACCATTAACCACTCACCGTATGCACTGATATAACACCGTGCGACTTTTTCTTTTTTGGTAAAATGCATTTGCCCATGAAAGGAAAGCGTTATGCAGACGTAAAGGTCATTCAAAAGGCTTGCACCGGCATACTGGCGGCCATGGAGCTAAAACACTCGTTCGACATGCTTTTGGACCGTGCAAAAAGCTGTATTGAAGCTGAAGGATACTATTTTGAATAAAATAAATTGATTTTGCTAAAAAAACCAATTGTTCTGTTTTTTAAAGTCCTTTTTCTTTGGAACGCACCTTGTATATAAGTTTTTTCAAAAGGAGAAGCCTGTTTCTTAAGCCTGCTATCGATGACCATAAAAACGAGAGAATGTAAAAAGATGAGTAAGCGTTAATAAGAGAATAGTAATGTTCCTCTGTGGCTTTGTTATATTTATGTATAGGGTGTTTATATGGTACAAAAATGTTTACCAAAACAAAAAAAGTAAGTCAATAGTTCTAGAATATAATAACACAACTAGAGTTTCTTTACTTTTGCATTGGATTATTACATGATTAACTTTGAAATTATGTAGTATTTCTATCTGAGGAATTCAATAAGAAGAAGAGAGATTGTAGCCTTTTTATTGAATTATTAAATAAACAGTTTTGAAAATTTTTTTTATTTAGAAAATATTATTTCTTTTACAAATTTCCTAAAAAACAACCACTGTACTGAAGCAAATCACAAACAAACCTACGTACACACCCACGTGAACAAACATATACTATGAAAAAAAATACAACAAATATGTTCTATAATATTTATGCCGCATGACGGAGCATGAGAGAGCCATTAGCTTTTAGTACCTCCAAGCGACGAATTGTTGCAAAGCATTTAATTGAGATTTCGCTGTCGCGGCTGCTGTCTACAAAACATATGAATTTGACAGACTGTAGATAATTTTTCTTTTTTGCTTGTGTTTTTGTTATTTTCATTTTGACTTCAATGTTATCGATTTAGCGGCTGAGTGACAAATAAAAAGTTGAGAAAAAAGGAACCAGGGCGGATTCCAGCAAAGCGCGAAAAAGTTTTTCAATATGCTGAAGTTTAGTGTGGATTTGATTTTTTTTGTTGAATTTATATTTATTTCTATTGCTCCGTAGCTTCCGCAATAAAACGTGACGCATTGCCGTCTCGTGCATTGTTGTAGCTAATACAATGCTGTGTGGTGCTGGTGTTTGGCTTTGTTCATAAAATTTCTAAATTGTTAGGCATAGCCGACAGTGCCTGTGGAACATTTGTAGACCTAGATTTCGTCATATACATAGAAATACCGTTAACAAAACGGGGCAAACAAATAACAAATCAAATCAATGAAATCTGTGGCAGAAGTTTAAGGCAAAAGGGGCTGAAGTCAACATGCATTCGAGACATCCGAAGAAGAACATAAGTTCAATTATTTTTAATGTATATTTCCGGACGATTTGTGGCGAAATTAAGAGTACAAATTGAACAACTTTTCATTTTCTTTTTCAACTGGTAGCAGTAGAGAGACACAAGTTTTATTGTAGTGAATGCGTTTATAGAAAAAATATATGTCAAGTGGTAACACAAAATTGACAATAGAATTAAACTGATAATTGAAAAAAGACGACCTCTCTTGGTTTAGCATAGAGTATGGTGTGGTATAAATGAAGACTCAATGTAACGAATAAAAAACACGAAGTTGACCTTTCGACTAAATTAGAAGCACATTCAAGTATGCTTCCAGTATAAAGAGATCAGTCCTTGTAATAAATTTTTTATTTCAAAATTGTGTTATACAGCCTCAGCAAAGACTTGAACATTTTCCTTTTCATCCCCTTATTGTGTAATTCTTTATATGCAAGCTCAGGTAGAGGTGAATTGGGGAATACAACAGCCACTGCTAATGGTGTGTGGTGGAAGGAGTATTGAGTAGTGACACCCCTAAACTCAAAGGATAGGAACTAAGGAAAATACTAAGCTGACTTGGATCAAGAAATCGCTGTGAGCATTAACACGGAAAAGGGGAAGAGCAAACAAACAAGGAGGGACTGAAGATTACATTAAGATCCTTGGCGCGGGTCGGGATATGTAGCCGACTCGAAGGCAAGTCCAACAGAAAGGAAGATGAGGTAAAACAGTTGACTTGGGCCAGAGAAGAGGCGAAAATCGGCTGGGTACATTTCGTCATTTGGAGTCATGCTTCGGATCTAGTTCTCACTGTTAGGTCAACAAATCCGAATCATGGAACCGAAATATCAGTACCAAAGACCCATATTACATTGGAAGATATCCCCAATTTTGACGAAGATGTATCTGAACCCCATGACAAGTTTAAAGATGACATCAGTCTGAAATTTTTTTCCCATGGATAGTTAAATTATTTGGTGAGAGACTTGAATCTTCCCAAAAACTCAGCTGAGTTGCATGGATTAGTGCTCAAAAGCAGGAACTTACTATTATTGGATCGATCATTCCTATGTGTATGGCCCTATACGGTCTCGAAATAGGTTTTGTTGCAAGTTAAAATATAGTGTGCAGTGGTTTAAAAATATTGGGCATGCTGCTGTGACAACAATCTGGATTTACTCAAATTCCTTGCTTTTTATGTTCAAGGAAAAGTAGAGGCTTAGAAAATCACTTGAGCAAAGATTATTGGCCTTAAAAGAAGTTTAAAGTTGGCGAAAAGTACGTCGAACAGGAAACCTCATAAAGTTCTTCTAACACAGCTTCATATGAACCTGCCATTTAGACCGTAAGAACTATCGAAGTAAAAAATAATACACAATGTAATAATATTGATACACATCACGTAATTTAGCTTAATGAACACTAGTTACTATATAACCTTATATTAAGGCCAAATTGCACGTAATGCATCAATGTGAACCAAACTAACCAATTACATTTACTTATTGTCTTACGACAGATTGTAAATTATGATGAATATTAATAATAATAATAAAAAAAAAAACAAAAAAAACATATATGGTACCGAAGTCTATAGGTCTGATGTAGGTAAAGTTGAGAGAAGTCGTTTTCGTTATGTTGGTATTCGACGGCGTATGCATGATAAATAGTTGATCACAACTATGAAGGATCTTCAAAGAGAAAAGTGGATTACCTAGAAGTTTTCTCAGGAAATCATATAGATACTAACTGCAAACAAATCGTCAAAGGAAGGCTTAGGGAGCCTAAAATTGTATTTTCCTCATTCTCACTTCGACTACTTTGCAGAAAATTAAGTTAATGTGAGCGAAGAGCAAAGTCAACGATTTCATCCAAATATTAAGGAAATGGAAAAAACCTAGGAAGATGGGGCAGACACCTGCATAACGCTTCAGAGCGACATTCCTGATGCTTCCTGCAAGTGAAAATGTACCTAAAGTAATCTCAGTGGGATAAAGAAATGTGTTTGGTACCTTCTAATGAATATATTTTTGATAAAAAATTATTTTTGTTACGCAACTATAAATAAACAATTTTTTCCAGAATTTATTTCTTTCATTTCAAGACAACTTGTTTAACATACAAACCCATATTGTCAGAAAACGTAACGCTCTATGACAAAACAAAAGTAATTTTTGGATTCAGCACATTCAAAACCAATTTTAAAAATTCCTACTCAAGCCGAAAATTCATCACAAAAAATAAAAATTATAATTTATCAGCGAAATTCTGTTGCTTCTAATTGAGGCGGATTTTTTTTGTTCGATCAAAATTTATAGCAAGTAACGCAAGCACGCCACTTTTTACCTCAGTTTGCGAAAAACTTTTGTGGGTTAATTGTCTTATCGCTGATTTATTAACTAATTCGTAGCGTGCATTATGCGCGGCGGGCAAGGGATGTAGGCATAACTACTTGCCTCGCAGTTCTTACAAATCATGACAAACAACATTTGCGCCTAGTGGTAGGCAACACCAAAAATTGCATAGAATAGCCAAACAGGAAGCGAGCGCTAAAAACTTTGAACTTTGCGAAACACACCAACGAAATAGCACAAAAAGGCAAGGAGGATGAGTGTAGGTAAGAAGATAACGGCAAATGGCGGTAAAATGCTAACAATACAGCAAAAACGGCAAATTGCAGCAAGCAAAAGTTTCACTAGAAATTTTCACAAGAAATTTACACCGTCAGCAGCTGAAGAAGAAGCGCAGTGTGGCAGCAGCAGGAATTGAGCAGCAAATGTTGCCGACAACTTTCGATAAAACGTGCAGAAGATTGCTCCTATGGCAGCGGGCAGGAAGAGCAACAGCGCGCCACCGGCAGTGCCGGGTTTGTGTCCTGAGTTCATCATACGCCCCGTTGTACCAGCTCGAGGAAGACAATCTGTTTTGCCAGCGCTTGCTAAGTTTAGCAGAAAAATTCCACAACAATAGCATATGACAACAACATTGACAGCAGCAGCATGCTGCAAACAAAACAGCAACATTCCACGACGATTACAACAACAATTTGAGAAATGTTGCAACGTGCATTGGCGCCACATTGTCTATTGTGCAGCCATGCCGAACGGCAAAATAACTCAAGAATGAAAATAATAATAATAATGACAACAACAAAAAAACAGCAGTGGCGTACAGTGATACAATACAACAACAACAATTATGAACAATAAGCGAAAATCGACGAAGATGATAGCAAAAAGCCAAAGGCAGCACTGAAAGTAAACGTTGCACAAAGCGGGGGTAGGAACTTCCTTGCAACTTATAGCAGAGTTTCATATTTTGACAGGAGCAACGAAAAGTGCTCAAATTTCCTGACTCAAGCAACTGGACGCCGAGACTGACAACAAATGGACTGAGCGTGGTGCGGAAAGTTAAAATACTGTTAGACAATTGAGTCTTGTCGGCCCAGCAAAAGACTTCTCTGCTTCTACAGCCGCTGAAAAGGGAAAGGCGCAGCAAGTAGAGAAGCCAATGAGTTATTACAAAAGTTATCGGACTGAAAATGCCGTAAATAATGATGAAGTCGAAATGCGACGACTGAGAACTGTAATAGCTAAGGCATTAAATTTGCGAGTGTTTATTGTTGTTGTGTTTTTTTGCAAGTACTAATGAAGTTACATTTGCCAAGGCGCAGCAAACGTAAGATTTGGAGAAATTTAGAAATTTTTTGTATTGCAACGCGTTTTGTTTGCTTTTAAACAGATTCCATAATTTTTCAGCTAACTGTTTAATTTTTTGTTCCGTTATGCAGAAATTTGTGTAGTTAATTGAGCGCAAAAATACTTTGTCGAAGTTGCATGAAGTCAATTGAAATGTGGAAAGTGTTTTATATATTTTATTGAAGATGCCACGGTCAAAGGGATAGGTGATTAGAATATGACTCAGGGCCTCGGTAGCGTTATCAAATTTATTTACAGGGTTTGTGCGGAAAGTGCCCGCAACGACTGGTAGAGGCGTTCCTAGCTAACGAACGAGCGTCTGGTTAGTTGCCTCAGACACTGGAGAATCAGGACAAACATTTTCAACGTTTGTTAGAGCAGAGGTACGCGATTAAGTTCTCGGTAAATCTGCGACAGAGGCATTTGATATGATCAAGCAAGCTTATCTATATGTTGCTTTAGCAAGAAGTGGTGTGTTTTGGTTACACCAGGTTTTTTTGAAGGCCCGGGAAGAAGTGTCTGATAGAGACCATGCTGGGAGACCTGCGACTTCGACAAACACCGCCAAGGTGATTCGTATGCGCAAAGTTTTGAGCTCAAACCGTCGACTATAACGTAATCACAGGTGATGAGTCATTGGATCTTTGAGTCTGATCCTGAGACAAAAAAGCAATCTTCCTTTTCTTTTGAGACGACAGAGGGAATTAAAGCAGCATACACCTCGGCTCTCAAGGCTATTGCGGAAAATGCCTTCCGTGACGCCTGCAATGCTTAGCAATCGCGCTGCCAGGGCTGCATCGATGCAGAAGGAGCCTATTTAAAAGGTTTTTAAAGAATTGTCACGATTGGTACAACAAATTTTTTTTTAATCGACTCAGTACTATTACTTTCTGAACAAAACTTGTATGTTAGTCTCGGAAATAGTAAAAATAGTAAAAGTAAATACATGCCATCTATTTAAGGTTTGAAACTTTCTCGTACGGTCAGTTAAGGGGCAAAACTTATATGAAATTTTGAAAACATTTTTTTTTTATTTTTCTATTTAGTTAGATAGTTTACACCTTTGAAAAAATCATGCTAAAATTTGAAATTAACATTTGAAAATTTTTTTGAGTTACAGCTACATACAGTTTATATTTAAGGGGGTATTCTCATGTAATCACTTCGAAAAATCGATTTTTTTAATATTTTAACAGTGTCGTAAGCGACTGTTTACCAGGCACCATGACAAGTCTGCAGCTGCTAAGTTTCTAAACGCATTTTTCTCGAATCATCATTTTCTGAAACTGTCATGGTCCTAAAAAAAACAGTATTCAACCGATTGCTTTAAAATTTACATATGTTCTTCTACTCATTTATAGTTATCGTCCCTACCAAAATTGTTTATTTTTGAAAATATTTTCATATTTTTTTTTAACGATTTTGAACGAAAAAACAAGATTTTAGTAACTTTTTTGAAGTTCAACATTTTTTTTTAAATGAAATTGATTATATTTGGTAGGGACGATAGCCGCAGAACTAATGAATAATAATCCATTCGATTTTTTTATTTCAGACAACATGAACAGCCGCTATTACCATGACCAGTGAACTACTTTTTTTTTTGTTGAGGTTTAATTTGATTTAAAAAAAAATATATTAAAAATGTAAAAAACGAAAAAAAAAATGTTTTTTGTACATTTTAAAATACAAATAAAAATATATTAAAAAATTAAAATGATTGAATTTTGTTATCGCATAAAAAAAATTTCTAAAAATTGTAAAATGTATGCGTTCACATGAGAGTACCCTCTTAACCGAAATTTTGGTTAAAATTAACCATTTCTTCTTAAACGTAGTCATTTTGCAAATTTTGTCTTCAAAAACTCGACTGCATATTATTAAAATATGTATAAATATACCTTTAAGGTTTTTAGACAATTAATACGATAGTTTTGCACCTATTTTGTTACACGAAGTTACGCTGGTATTCTCCATGAGTGTTCCACCAGTTTCAATTAAACATTACATTTTTCTTATGAGTTACCTTTTTATTATTCGAGGAAACTTTTTAAGTTTTCGGATTCGCACATTGAAAGTGGGTTCTTGAAACTAAATTTCAGGTGAATTCTTTGTGAAAAACCCAATCACGTTATATAATATTTTTCAACCTCATCAGAGTGGAGTCTAGTATTCTATCAAGCCCTGATTTTGCTCTACGACTAATTTTTCTTCGTATTTGTTTTTATGTCATGGCAAAATATCTCATTAAAATCTAGTAGCTAGTCGAAGCGCCCATAACATTTGTGGAGCACTTAAAAATATTTATGTGTCAATTATGCATAAGTATGCACCAATATGGGTCATGCCATCAAATATATTAAAAAACTTTTTCGTGCGAAACATTTGTTTTATGTTCTTTGATGCGAAATATTAGACACGTATTTTTCGAATTAAACGAATTTTCAATATTTCAAGTTTTGAAAAAATATTTTAAGCATCTGTGTACACGCGGAAAATTATTTTATTATAAAATATGTAAAGAATAGCTATGTTCAGGTATAGCCGCAGATTTCATTATCTTGCAACTTGCAAGGATTAAAGCCAAGGACACACCTTCAGGTACATAAGCCTCTTTGTTACATATATGGGGTCTAGGGCGACGTTTTATCCAATTTTATTCCGTTATAAAACGGAATATTAGTTTTATTAAGACAACTCTCATTTTGCGATATAAAGTTATCCGGAAGTTTAAAAATTTTTATTTAAGGAGCTTTCAACAGTTAAATGGGGGGTAAGCGAAGTTATTATCCGCTTCCATCCACTGTAGGTAGGAGTTTTTATAATAATTGTGTGGAGTAAATTTGATTGTTGTAGCTTTGGTAGTTTAGGAGATATATGTGTACATTAAATTTATTAGAGGGCGGGGCCACGCCCACTTTTTCTAAATTGTTTGCCTACAGGTGGTCCTTGCTACAGCGATCCTCTATGCCAAATTATAATAACTTAATTTAGTGCTTAGTTATGGCACTTCGTAAGTTTTCGGTTAATGACGTTTTGTGGGCGTGGTAGTCCGATTATATTCATTTACGAACTCGCAACTTTTTTTTTTTACTACGGAATGCGCATACCAAGAACGGACGAACGAACGGACGGTCAGGCAGATAGTCACCCGGAATTCAACTCGTATCGTCATCTTGACCTTTATTTACATATATATAACCCTGTATATCTATCTCGCTTAGTTTTATGCGATAGGTACAACTGTTACGTGAACAAAATTATTATACTCTGTAGAAACATGTTGGAAGTGTATAAAAATGTATGTATGATGAATTTATACGATTTTTTTTTTTTAATTTTTAATTTTTTTTTGTGAATTTAAAAGTATTTTCATTAGGCTCTTCAGGCACGACTGTATAAATGGACCGTTGAAGACTCCGTCCGCAATAAACTTTTAATCATCAACTTCCGAATATAGTAATTCCTGAATACAGTAATCGAAAAAAAAAATTTGTTTACAAAAAAAGTCCAATATTTTGTCAACAAGGACGCAAAAAAAGAGCATCGCCCGCAGAAAAGTGTTGAATGTATATTTTGGATCGAATATTTATAGTTCTTATTAAAACAATAATGAAAAATATGTTATTATATTTTTAAGGTGAAAGTCCGACTACAGTAGCTGCAGTCTAATAATTAGTTTCTCACAAAGTGCTTAATAACTCTACAAACGATTTAATAGTTATTAGTATTGTATTGCACACACATATAAACAAATAATTCCGGTGATAATTTGATGATGTTTAACAACAAAAATTATTTCAAACATTTCAAGAGTGACAGAAACATGGCACAGACAAATATTCCAACATAACTGTATATAGTGCCTAATTGTCGAATTGTAATAAATATTACAACATTGCGACTGTGGAAAGTTAACCCTTATAAACATAGATTTATTTACTGAACATTAATTGCTATTTTGAAATTAATTGGCAGACGATTCAGTCTGGATCTTCCGTTGGTTTACTCTAGTCCCTTTAAATAAAAAGTAGGCAACTTATGAGGGGCGGACTTTTTCAAGAACTAGGGAATTCTTTACTACTGCAAAGTGTTTTCCAAAGTAAACAGGACTTTTTGAATCTAGCGACCCCTGGTGGCACCGTCTATATGTCGACTGGTGCGTTAGAATCTGCTATCCAGTGAGTTTCATGACATTTCATAGATTGGAAGTGAAGTTATTATTTTAAGTGTCAGTAAGTTTGTGCGAAAATGAGCTTCGAGCAAAGAGCCAACACTAAATTTTAAAATTGGTAAACTTTTACCAAAACGTTTCAATTGATAAAACAAGTTTATGGCGATGATTGCCTATCCCGTAGCAGGGTGCACGAGTGGTTTCAACGTTTTCAAAGTGGTCGTGAGGACATAAATGACGATCAACATGTGGGCCAATCAAAATCCGTGATTACCGGAAATACCATCGAAACTGTGCGTGAATTCATCAAAAATTAGTTGAAGTCATCATTGAAAAGCATAGAAATGGAATTGAACATCTCCAAAAAATCGATTTATCGCATTTTGAAGCGTTTGGTGCGCTATATTCGACGTGTTCGGCCCGAATATCGCGAAGATGAAAGTTGGCGTTTGTTGCACGATAATGTGCCGTCTCATCGATCGATGCTTGTGACTGATTATTTGACCAAAAAACACATTTTAACAACTAACCATTCCCCATATTCACCAGATATGGCACCGTGCGACTTTTTCCTTTTCGGAAAAATGAATTTGCCCATGAAAGGAAAGCGTAATGCAGACGTAGAGGCCATTGAAAAGCCTTGCACCGGCATACTAGCGGCCATACCGGCCAACGAGCTAAAACACTCGTTCGACATGCTTTTGGACAGTGCAAACAGCTGTATTGAAGCACAAGGAGACTATTTTGAATAAAATAAATTGATTTTGCCGAAAAAACCATTTGTTCTGTTTTTTTAAGTCCTGTTTACTATGGAACGCATCTTGTATTTTAAAATTGTTTGATTAAATACAGTATTGAAATGAAAATAAATTATGTAAGCTTAAGAAAAAAAACACCTAACCTTTTGCTAACCTATAGTAACTGAAAAGTCAATTATATTCAATAATATCAATAATTCATATGGTGATCATGCTCTATCAGAAGCAACATGCAAAAGATAGTTTAAAGCGTTCGGAGATAATGATTTTGATGAGAGAAATGAAAACCGTGGAAGACCACCAAAAAAGTTTGAAGACGCCGAACTGCAACCAATATTGGATGAAGGTGATACTTTGAGTCAACATCAAATGACAGCGATGGCAGAAAACCAACAGTGTGTAAAATGGGTGCCACAAGCATTGAATGAAGACAATGGAAAATTGAAAAAAACAGTTGTGAAATTTTGCATCAAAGACACGAATGAAAATCAGGTTTGCTTCGAACTGCCACTGACGCTTAAAAATGGATTTACTTTAAGAATCTTGGATGGAGAAAGTCATGGATTAATCCGGAACAACTATTAATACGATGCAAAAACAGATCTATTCGGTAAGGAGGCTATACCGTGTGTTTGGTGGGATCAGAAAGGTGTGTTATCTCATGAGCTTCTAAAACCAGGCGAAACTGTAAATACTAATCGCTACAGACAACAAATGATCACTTTGAACCATGCAGTGATCAAAAAACAACCAGAATGTACCTGAAGAAACGCTCGTTACACTGCACATGGTCGAATGCACCTGCTTACAAATCAAAATACTTGGCTAGGAGCTGCTGCCGCACCCACCTTATTCACCAGACTTGACCCGTTCCAGTTAGCATTCATTTTCATAGATGAGACAAACATTGGCTGAGCAGCTCGAAGTGCTTCTGATGCAGTAATCGAAAATTGGATGTCTTTAAAAGACGAATATTTATATTGGTATGGTATTCACAAATTATCAGAAAGGTGGTCAAAATGTATATAAAGCCCCAGTTTTGAACCATAATTTATAGAAAAGTGTTTAATATTGGATTAGCGATAATATTAGTAAGTAAACGAGTAAGTATGTGAGTACTTTCTTTGGAATTTTAATTTTTGAAGACATATTTGACATTCGTCTGGTTTCCGGAACATATTAAAAACCAAAAGTTCAAAGAGTTTCCTCATACAAGGATTAAACAACTATACTTAATTTGCTAAATCGTTCCGACTACTCATTTGCTAACTCACATGCGAAAGTACATATATACGAATAAGCATATATATGTACTTATGTATATATATATGTAGGTATTTTGACCATGAACAGTTAGTTAACTGTCTGCGTATCTGTAGTCACACAACCGACAAATTATCGTTATGACCATTTATAAATATTTTACGGTTATTCCATTCGAATTTGAATAAATTTTGGAATGGAAGGACGCCAATTATTTGAGGTGAGCATTAAGCTTGTAGCATATTTCAATAATTTACATGCGGCATGCAACAGATTGTGTAAACAAATGGCAAATGAAATGTATGCATGGATATACATACATACGGGAGTTTATATATGTTCGTATGTGCGTCAGTACCAGCCATGAATTTCAATACAAAATCGAGACTTAAATGTACTGCCGAACACATTTTGGCTGGCGAATTTCTAACATCATAAACGCTGCTGAGAAATGTAAATGTAATGACATATGTACATACTTATATAATACTATATATCGTTGTGTGTGTGTATGAATGCAGGTATGTGTAAATGAAATTGGGCATACGAACTGCTGCTCCACAGGTTGTGTTTGCTTGTAATTATTTGGGCGCAAATGGAACTTTGCTTGCAAAAATATGACAAAATGTAAATACTATTCCGCTAGTTGTGGCTTCCATTATACACATGCATGTATGTATACTATGTATGCCTGTGTATGTTTAGGAAAGAGTATAGAATATTAATAATTATTTACGGTATACTAAAGCACGCGTACCTGTGTTAATGTTCTAAATGAAAGCAAGTAATATTATTTCAATAATTGTCAGCACTTAGTTGCTTATCGATAATATTGCCAAGAGTTTGCAATAAAATTGAAAACAATTAACGGCTGGTTAATTGGAATTTAGTCAGCGTTTAGTTTTCGCGCTGAAATTGTTGGCAGTAAAAGTACAGTTATCAGGATTTTGTGGATTTTCTTCAGTTCAGACTCTTCAGTTATCGATGGAATGCAATAATACTGTAGTAACGGATGAAGTATTAATGTATTTTCAGAGGCTTAAATGCCATTAAGGCACAATGCTTTGCAAACAGATTTGATTAAAATTGAGAACTTGGACTAATTTAGATAATCCAAAAAGAACGAAAGTCTTACCTTGACCAACAGTAGTGATTTTAATTAAGGCGACATGCTAGTCCAGAAATATGGAATAATCGAAAAGTTTTTTTTCATAATTCGATAGTTTAGAAATTCAAAAATATCTGCTAAAAGTCTTTTTTAAAATTCAAATTATTTTCAAAGATTTAACCGTTTTAGAGTCGTGGCAATGTGGTTGGTTTAGTCTTAGCGGTTATATGGGTTTCCTTGGGTAAAAAATAGCATTTTTTCAGCAATTATTTTCTCATTCAAAAATTAAATATTTTAATAAAATTTTTTGTTCTTACAAATACACACTATCAACAAAGAAATTCTGAAGTTTTTGGAAAAAAAATTTTTACACTCGACCAATGCGACGCCATTTCCGGTGACCCCTAGGAAAAAAGATACGCCCGCGTTAGCAAGATAAATCCTTACAGTATCATCTAAAGTAAAAAAATACGTGGTTAGTTAAAATCTCACTTAGAAGATAGATGAGGGAATAAAAAAACTGAAAATTGGATCTTTAGCAGACATTTTCAAAAAAAAATCAAAATTTCTGTGAAAATTTCGGGATTTTTTTTTCAAATAGTTGTAATCCAAGTCTTTAAGAATTGTTTCTCAAAGATTTGTTGTCCTGAGAAATCTTGCCAACCAACTTCAAAAACACAGTTTTGAGAAAAACGCCATTAAAGACGGCACACTTAGCCTAGTTAGACTCGAGCGCACAAGTTCTCAAGGCTGTATCTCCGAATATATTTCTCGGATCATCTTGAAAATTAAGGACAATATTCTAGAGGTCTCGTAGAATTTAATATGACAATAAAAAAAATCGATTTTTGTAAACCCATGCAACTTTGCAGCTTCTTGCGATAGTGACATTTGTACTTATCAAGAAATCATTATATTTTTATTTTTCAGCATACCACAAGGGTAGAAATCAGGTCGAAGAGGACACGCCCGTTTTTTCCACTCTTATTCAAGGAGGCATAACTCAATGAATTTATCTTTAAAATTAATTCTGTATACTCTTCTAATACAAATAAACAGCTATTAAGATAATGTATAGGAAAAATATCAAACGCTGTTTTATCAATTGCCAAAAAATGTTCAAAATTCGGGCTTTTAGACTGGAATGACCCCTTAAAAATAAATACCTGTAAACACTATTGTACAGTGTCAAACAAAGATCAAAGGTTCATAGATTTCAATTTAACGGAATAGGATACTCGTAGCGTTCGACCTCGAAAACCAGATGCTAAAAAAAAGTATATACGATCTAGATTCCTTTTTTTAGTAACTGGTTTTTGAGATGAAGTCTAGGATTATTTTATTTGTTTGATGTCTATCTAGGTCGAAAAAAAAAATATTTTTTTGCAAATTTTCCTTAGAGTTTTTTGTTTCAAAAACTTCCCGAAACTTCGTAGAACATATTATAATAAACTACTCATATTATTCACTCTTTTCTTAAAATGAAGGCAGTTTATTTGCAGTACTTTCAGAAAACTATCGTATCGGTGTAACAGATATCACCTATTCTACATATCTAAGATACTCTTAAATTATCATATCAGATACTCCTTGTGTTTAATAATGTGCTCGAAAGATTGAAGAATGTGAAAGTCATGGTGCGAGTTTCAAATGACCCTATTCTACGGAACATTGTGGCGAGAGTTATATTATTATAGTTAGTTAGTAAATTTCTAGTAACTGAACTTCATGAAGACCTTTAGATCTTTATCAGCCATTTTTAATAGCAGTTAGAAGTTATAGTAGTCTAATCTCAAAAATTTTAACGAAGATCGCTAGGTTGGTTTGTTTATAAATCTAAACCAAATGTCGTGAAGATATCTAGCAAATGAAGAAGTTTTCAATGCAAGCACTTTATTCTGATCGCTCAGTTTATATGGCAGATATATGACCGTAATCTGCGAATCCAACAAATTAGTAGCTTCTTGGAGAGAAAATGATATATGAAAATTTTTAGATCAATATCTAAAGAAGGTGTAACAGAACATTTTATACTTAAATAAAAAAAATATCACTGCCAAAAACCGCTCGAAGCTCGGGTCTCTAACTTAATAATTAAAACAAGTTAAGAAATATATTTTCAAATACATCTTTTCCTAAAGGCACAAAAATATAGAATTTGTAAATGAAAATTAAGAAAAATTATATGTTAACTGCTCTACAATACAGATGATCATTCTACTAGAGGTAAATAACCAGTTGGAAGCAAAAAATAATTAAAAACGATTTTGCAACAAAGTGAAAAAAATGAAAGTGAAGAAAAAATTAATAGTGATCGTAGTGAGTAAAGAGAAATCGATTTAAAACTTGAGTATGTTATTCTAAAAGGTATAAGCTAACGAAATATGAAAACCTCATTCTTTGGAAATTTCACAACAGATGCGTACCTTAAACATCCAACCCGAACGACGCTAAGGCCCGATCTTTCGCACAAAGACATTTATAATATATACAAACTGATCTTAATGAGATAATAAAATATTTCCCATTTCAGCCACATGTTGCAGGAATTTGGCAACTATTCCGTAAGGCCCATTAACCTTTCTCACTTTTGGCACTCACACTCTAATACCATATAACACTACAACTACTGATATGAATATGATTGCAAAGCGGATAGTGGAAGGAACTGCTTGCCTACTAAACTGAAATTCAATATTTGCAAAGCTGTGCATGCAGGCCTAGCGCCACCGCGAGTGTCACCTCCACACATACACAAGCGAACGAGAAGGAATTTATGTGGGCGGCAAATGACGGCAATTCGAATTCGAGCACACTCGTATCGAGCAGCGGAAATGGAGAAGAGGTTGAAATAGAGTACGCTTCAATGACTGAGTGGCATTCATATCAATGGCACTCTAACGGCTATCAATGGTCCTGAGTGCACACACACACAGGCACACGCCAGTTGTACAGGTGTGTGCGTCAAATACAGTCAATTCAATTCACTTCCAACGACCGATTTGTTGATTTGCTGCATTTTTTGACTGAATTGTGCCAAATTTCAGCTGCCAAATGCATGAACGAGTTGCCAACCTGGCGTGTGCTATGAAAAATATGCACAAACAGATACACACGTATTGGTATTTGTATTGGTAAAAATTTTGAATGGATTTCTACAATTCCTTCTTTGGCAATAAGCAGTTTTCAGCAAACGTTTATTAATAGATGATCGATGGTAGCTGTTTTTCTGGTAATGTCTTCATATAGTTGTAGTAGTCTGAGGTTGTTTGTATAAAAAATGGTCGATGCCGTTGTAGAAATCTTCATTTTCTCTGATTACTTATCTAAGGCAACGAACAATCCTCTCTATATGTCGGACCCAGTAACAAAAAGATATTTTCTTATCTCCCCACATTCTACGCTTTCTTTTACTCTCGTGTAGGCGTCAAGCGCTGTTTTATAGAACTTTTATATCAGCATTATAATACTGGAAAGAAAATAACTGGCATTTAATGGATTGGTCAGATCCTCTCTGATAACGTAAATCAGTTACTTGATGGTGGACTTATAAAATAATTCTCCTAAAGTAAATAATTGGGATCATAAAGGGTTTGCGCGGAATGTAATAGGACTGAGTCGATTTAAAGAAAATATATTGAACAATCGTTACAATTCTTTAAAAACTTTTAAAACAGGCTCCTTCTGTGTCAATGCAGTGCTGCCAGCGCGCTTTCCAAGCATTGAAGGCGTCACGGAAGGCATTCTCCCGAATGGCCATGAGAGCCGAGATGAATGCTGCTTGGATCCCCTCTGTTGTCTCAAAATGCTTGCCTTTCATCGGCGTTTTCAGGCAAGGAAATAAAAAAAGGTCCGAGGGGCCACATCTGGGCTGGGCGGCTGCGGAAGCGTTGGGATGCCGGCCTTGATTAGGTAGCTGTTCACAAGAAAGGCGATGTGCGCCGGGGCTTTGTCGTGGTGCAACTTCCAATCGGCTGCGATGTCTTGTCGGACCCGACTGACCCTTCATTTGAGTCTCTTGAGGACTTCGACATAAAACTTAGCGTTGACGGTTTGTTCAGGAGGAACAAATTCATGGTGGACGATCCCTTTGATGTCAAGACAATGAGCATCGTTTACACTTTGGATTTGCGTATTCTTCCGTTCTTCATTAGCGACTTCTTTCCGGCCCTCCAAAAAGGCCTGGTGCCACATAACACACCACTTCTTGCTAAAGCAACATCTGAGTAAGCCTGATTGTAGCAGATTTACCGAGTTTTACACAGAATTTAATCGCATACCTCTGTTCTAACGAACGCTGCATTTTCGGCTTGCACCACTCACAGGAATACGTCGCGCGAAAATGTTAGTCCTGACTCTCCAGGTGCTCGGAGACAACTGACCAGCCGCTCGTTCGTTAACAAGGAACACCCTCTACCGAATCCAGTCGGTGCGTGCAAGTTGCGAAGTACAGTCACGGTGAAAGAAAATCAGATAAAACACTACTTGTCTGCATATTGGACCAAACTAACAAAACGGTTACATGAAATTGGGTTCCAAAATCGATATTTTTGCTTTCGAAGTTCGAAAAATGAAAATTATATATTTCAAAAATACTGACTCGACTTTGACACCTTGTAAACCTTTTTGATGATTTAGAAACTTGAATACTATAACTACTTTTCAACTGTAGTTTATAATTTGAAGGAAATTTTGGAGAAACTTTTAAAAACAAGAATATTACTTACGAACCAATCACTCGAAAAAATGGTTTGGTCCAATGTAGAAATAAGTCGATTTTTCCATTTAGTGTTACTAGTCTGCATCAAGATTTTACTCAGAGAGTACGAATTTGGACTGATCAATCGTCTTGGGAACACCCTATATTTTTTACTTTTAGTTATACTTCACTAACAAACAGAAAAGACAGCCACAAAAGGAGGACACATAGTGTGGAATTAATGTTTTTTATTTCGATAGACTATACCTTTTCAAATAACTATTGCATAATATTTTAAAACGATATCTACAATAGCATTTGAGTTAGAACCTTCTAAAAAGTATCTCTAAGCTCACTGTCAATTTTTTCTGCATCTTTTATATAGAGTTCTCCATGCTATGACCTACCAGTTTTTTGGTCTGATCAACCATCTAATTTGTAAATTGTCCCATCAATATTTTCTAGAAGAGGACTTGTTTTCTTAGGTTTTACCCAAGAAGGAGGTCAGAATCTACTCAGATGTGGAGAAATTTTTTGCAGAGCCGTCGGAGGTCGCGTTTTTTCAGTTTTTCTTTAAAAGTTTTGCTTTGTATTCTTAAAATATGTATAAATATACCATACAAATTTCTAAACAATTGTTTTATTTTAATTCCCATAAGTCGGATTGTTCAGTTTGTCATACTAGGTATGTCCTTTAATCGCCGTTCTGGATGACCTTCGACCTCTCCAACTGATGAAAATATTAAAAAAGTAAGGATATCGTAAATTGCAAATCGTCGGTCGAATAAGTTTTGTGGATATTTTGGGTATGAAAGGCGTTCTTTTTTTTAAAAGAGTACCGTAAAAAGGACATTCTTGATTGTGCGAATTCCGATCCCGCATTCAAGGAGCGCATTGTAACTGCTAATGAGATATTTGGTTTATGAGTTTGACATGCAAACAAGTCAACAATCATCGGAATGGAGAGAAAAAAACGAGCCCAAACCAAACAAACCACGCCTTATTTTTGGACATTCGTGGTTTGGTGCATCATTAATTTGTTCCGGAGGGACAGACGGTCAATAAAAAGTTCTATTTGACCGCATTGAGAAGTTTACGTGAGAATATCCATCGCAAACGGCCGGAAATGTGGAAGAACAATATTTACACGAGAATCGATCACCCGTTTCAGCCGATCGAAGAGATAAAACAAAATTCTGTGAAGGAGCTGAAGGCCATCCAAAATAAGATGTGATTTCATCAAGATTTTAATCAGAGCTATTAGTATCAGTGAGTTTCACTTTTCATAAAACAAATCTGTATTAAGATCAGCAGCCATGAGAACCCCTTAGACTTTTATTGTTGCAATTGTTGCCCTAATAATAAAAATATTTGGCAAGTAACTGCAGCGGACATTTTTCAAGAAAACTTAATCTTAAATAAATAAATAGTGAAATTTTGAAAGCATGGTTATCTGATTTATCATATTTGAATGTATAAAAAGTTTTGCTACCAAGATAATATCTCACAAACAAAGTAAGAAAAGCAAGTTATTGTTAACTTTTTCATTAAACGGAATAAAGGTTGTTCAACGGGCCTACTGAAATCTGTAAAAATTCAGCAACAATTTTAAAGATAACCTCAACCGACTAAGAGGCCCGAAAAACTATAGAAAAAAGCAATGTTCTTATTGTTATTGTTGGCAGCTGAGAAAAAAGCGCATCAGCGTGCCGCGTCACAGAACAAAGTTCAATCACTGCCAATAAAGATTTTCAATTGATTTTCATTTGCTGTCGCCTGATTGCCATTTGTTGTTGCTGTTGTTAGCGTAATAGTTGTTTTTATAGCAGGCACAGAAGTATCCACCACACCAGGAACTGCCGCTGTGTTTCACAAACACACACACAGCAATGAGTGCCAGGGCTGAAGCTGCATGCCACAGGGCGCCAGTTGGTAGCAATGGGTATTGGCAACAGTGTGGTCGCCATGGATCAACTGACAACTGTGCGCCTACTACACTACACTCCCGTTAGAAGAGCATCAGTAGCAACACCAACTCCACCGTCGTCGTCGTCGTCGGCATGAGCAGACTGCCATGAATAAATGCCAACGAGCCGCCGAGTGTTGAGTGCCTGGCTTAGCGCATTTGATAGTTTGGCTTAGGACGCATCAGCAAAGGCAAGGGCTATACCAAAACCAAAAAAAATGCATACAAAAGTTGGTAGAAAGAGGTACGGCGGCAAAAAATTGCGCAAAAACGAAAATAAGAAAACGCAAAAAATATTGCTGCGGAAAAAGCGGCGCGCTGCAGACGTGGCAAATAACAGAGTGAACGGTATAATGAAAATGCTACGTTTTTTGAGCGATGCGCTCAATGTATGTAAGTGCGTGTGTATGTGTGTGTGAATTCGGTTGTTGATTGAAGACAGTAGGCAGTAAGGGCGTTGGTGGTAGGCGCGTCTCGCCTCAAATGGCACGAACGTCGCTAATGCGTTTTCAATTAAAAGGATTTGTGTGCGAGCGCACGCTCCATCACACACATATACTCACACACATACACAGAACAGCATGGCAAACACACAAATACACGCAAATTAGAGCATGAAGCACATCAGTCGTGTTTGTTGTTTGTGCTTTGTGTTAGATCTCGCTCTGCATAAATTTCTATGATTTGTACGCTAGCAAACGTGAATTTTTATTAACCATTTTCTTTGTGAAATATCGAATGTTGGCAAGAGCTTCTAGAGGATAACGGAAAATAAAAGAAAATTTCTAAGCAGAAGAAGACTCTTGAATTTATTTGCGCTTGTAAAGAGGCTGTGGCGCTCGTGTGATGCTCTTCTTAATTCTACTCAACTTAAGTACATACATACATATATACGTATATCCACATACACACATCCGTCGAAAAATTAAAAATCACTTCATTTTTAGTATTTCAATGACAGCTGAAAAAAATTTTGTAAGTTGATTTCCATCTGCTACCTACTGAGGTCATGAGTTTCAATATTGCAGCACTATAGGGATCATTTACGAGAGCAGTCCAATAAGTCTTTAGTCTCACACCTTTAAAATGACAATATAGAAAGAAAAATTCTCTAAGGTTTTGTACATTTCGGTAGGCGAATACTGTCTAATACTATGAATCGGATTTGTAGTCTTGTTTTGACCAAGTTTGGAAACATACGTGTCCGTGGATTACAAAAAGTGGGAAAAATGAAATATTGGTCGGTGATTTAATTCTTGTTTTTGGAGTGGATTTTCTGCTGATTTAATCGGTTCAAAATAGTTTCATCATTATCGTTTTTTGGTAAGCCACGAACAGTTTTCCTGAAAATTCCAATCACGTAGGATAACAATTTCGAATTGGCATGTCGAACGAAGACGCCCAAGATAGAAAAGAGAAAAGACCACGTGGGTCTCATACTACATGCGTTAGAGTGTGAGACGTCTTCAAAGCTGTGACGCTGTTTAAGTGCAAACGAGTTTCTGAAATATTTCGCGATCGTCGACTAAACATCGGTCAACTGGTACACATCATCGACCATCTTAGGTCAAATAAATTTGTCTTATTGATCCAGAGAACGCACTTGGGCTATACCATATATAGTACGTTCCAGGGATGTCACGTGGATTACTATACCATATACAGGCCTTTCTCAAACCATAAAAATTAAACTCCTGTTCGATCTTATAGTATGAGCTCCCAAGCGCTTAAGCTATGGTCTGACGCACGCGGGACAATCAAGAAGGAAGTATTGCAATGTTTCCACCTGGTCGATAGACGCCCCACAACTACGGAGAGGGTAACCTTACTGAAGGCAAAGTGCTCCCTGGATCTCTTTCAATCGATCTTGATTTAAAAAGGTCTTCTGACAGCGCATGAACCGATGGTAACAGAGCACTGACATATCTCCCGCGAAGCCCAGCTATCCAGTAGTTGAAGACACGAGGCGAACACAGACTATACTAATAGAGCAACGAACAAATAAAAGAGTGGACTTAATTCGGCGAACCTGCTCTAAAGAAGGCGAAAATTGTATTGTCGGTTGGAAAAGAGATATCTATCGTTTTATAGGAACAATACATAACGTTTGCCCAAGTCCACTATTCGATAGCAAAGCGCATAATTCATTGAAGAAAAATACTAAATCGCCCTGAAAACACGCCAGCTTCTACCTTGTTAAGTCAAATTGGTCGATTTAAGCAGCAAACTAAAAAAAAATTACTCACTGGACAGACATTTTAGTCGAATAAGTGGGTTTCATCGCCACGATAATCTACTTTTGAGAATTCCAGAAAACGTTTACTAAATATATATTGAAGAAATTGAAGATCGCTCAGTCAAGTTTATCGAACTAAACCGAAACTATTAATCGTCATTTTTCCGAAAATTGTTATTTTCTTTCCTAGACATTTTATTTTTCGAACCGCCCTCGTATGCATATATATTTACATACATATACATATATGCATTGTCACTTGAAATTCATTGTTCTGGCGCACTCATATAATTTCATTGACTTGTGGCGCAGCCAAAGCCAAGCCGAAGAGCATAAATGAAAAAATAGCATAAGGTTTACAAAAAATCTCTTCCCCCTAAAAAGAAAAGAAATAAAAATTAAACCCAAACACAAAGCGTCAATTGGCAAACAAATGATGGTGACACAGTAGAGTCGCACAACACGAAATGAAAGCTTAAGCGAATGAATGATCCGGAAGAATTGCGGGTGTCTGTCGGCGCATTTGTCTCGCTGTTGCAAGCCATTAGTTTGCATTGTCTTCAATTCAATAAGGAAGGAAGGAAGGAAAACCTCATTTAAATTACATTTAAGGATTGAAGTTGGTGAGAACAGCACTAAGAAAACTTTAAAATTTTGGTGGTTTGAAGAAAATTTAAAATAAGTATTCTGATATCAAATATCCCTGAAGTCTTAAAATTAAAACAGAAATACACCAATTTAATTATACCATCAAAATTAACTCCTTTTGAACTTTAAGGATGTTGATTGCATGAATTTGAATGATAAGGCTACTATAGGCCGAATCATTGCTATGAAGAAAGGAGTGCAACGAGTCTATTGTTATACAAGCTAAAAAATAAACTTATAACAACTATAAAGATGGAATATGTGCTTATTTCAAAATAACAGAATTACACCTGAAATAACGAAGTGAAAGGAGAGCTAAGATAAATCAACAGTAGTCTCGAAAAAATGGAAAAGTCACAAAGGAAGTACTGAAATTATTATATTTCTATTTTAAAGCGGATGGCATTAGACTGAATTTTTAGCTTGATTACCAAACGCACAATAATCAGAACCACTACATTGAGAGATATATAGAAATTAATTAAAGTACACTTATCGCTCAACTTTGGTGAGGTCAACGACTCTTTTGTATATCTTTAGCGAGGTCACCAACCCTGCCTGAGATTAGTAAGCCATTTGTTTACCTTTAGCGGGGACAGCAACCTACAATAAAAATTTGGGTTGCCATCATCGCTAAGGGTAATTGAAGAATGTGGTAAACTTGCTGACTTTCGTCATATGCTTTTCGTTAAAGTCGATAATTTGGTGCGGATGTTCCAGAGGGTAGGTAATAGCAGGTAAGGTTTGTTTTAAAAAAGTCTCTGATATTGAGGACAAACTTAGAAGTTTGTTATATATTTGGAAATGGGACCAAGAGCCACTACTAGGAATGCAATTTTCTTTTTTGCATTTGTTTAAATTCGTATAAACTCCTCCTTCAAGTACACCGCTCCAACCGGGAAAATGCCACACCTTAATACTGCCCACCACATCATCCAATCACCAATATTAATAATATCATCACCAAAACACCACACAAAGGGAACACATTAGATATCACCACACTAGTACACAACACCCCACACTCACCCACCAAACTAACAAAAAGGAATTGGATCATCGCTTAGGCTACAGTCGTTTTCGATACTCATTCTGCGAGCTGCAATTAGCACTCGAATACGACAGCGATCAAGCACTCTTCAGCTGATCCGACTCAACACCTCTTTAGATTATGACAGATATGTACTGTGAGCTTCTTCAATTTATACACTTCCATCTACAACTGGATTCAGTGGATCCATATACACAATGGAAAGGCTAGTGTTTGTTCAGCCATGAGGCCCATTCCTGGCTCAATGGGAATTTAAACTAGCAAAATTGCCTCATTTAGGGCGAAGAGCAACATGAAGAGGTTCATGCAATTTCATTCAGAAAAAACAACGGTTAGGTGTGGTTTGTGGGCCGATGGAATCATCAACCATTTCTTCAAAAATGATGCCGGTGAAAACGTACCGTTGATGGCGATCGTTATCGCGCCTTGATAACCGAATATTGGACACCTGAAATTTAAGCTCGTGATTTGGGCGACATTTGGTTTCAACAAAACGGCACCACTTCCCACATGTAGCATCATTAATGGATTTATTGAGAGAACACTTTGCTGAGTAGATGGGCCGGTCGATTGGTAACCAAGATCGTGTGATATGACACCATTAGACTTTTTCTTGTGGGGATATGTAAAGTCTAAAGCCTATGCGGACAACCCCGCTTCGATTCAGTTCTTGAAGCAAAACGTCAGGCATTCGCCAGTTACCAGTCAAAATTCTCAAACCAGTCATCGAAAATTGAACTTAACGGACCATCTGAGATAATCTTCAACAAATAAAGGCCAAAGATTGTTCTTTCGAATGATAATAAACATTCACCATTAAATTGGAAGTTTCTGCGTTTTTTTCTTGAAAAGGAGAGAATCTCGAAAGTACGCGAATAAATATGAAATATTCAGTTTACTTAAAAATTAATTGTATTTGTGTTAATAATAACAATTTGCGTACAATGGTCAATGCACTTTCCCCATAAACTGGGTCTCTATTATACAGCATTCTTTCTGAGCTCGCAATTTCATATAAATAATCTTTCAGCTATGGATTCTTTATGTTATTTCAAGCTAATTTGTCATGCGAAGGTGGGACCATTACCAGTTGAGTCTCCCTACTTTTTGATGCCTTATATTAAATTAGAAATTTTTTCTGACATTATGGCATTGAACTGGCAGTTTTTCATTAAGGTTGCCAAGAAGAATTTCTGTATCAAGGTTAATTAAAATATCTTCACATTCACGGACGGACAGATGAACCAACAGACAGTCACCCTTATTTGAACTCTACTCATCCTTCCAATCATTTTCTAAATACCTAAGCATAACTCAATACATAGAGTGCAGTAATTGAAAACTCGATAAATAGCCTCATTGTTATACCTATCTACCAAATAATTAACTTATCAATCAAACATAAAGCACCCTAAACTTAAAAATTCAACAGAATTCTGGCAAAATATTTAATGCTTAATGACACAAATAAATTTATGCTGCTAAAAAATAAAAAAATAATATCCGTACAAAAAACTTGTTAAAATTTGCAGACGGCAAACGTCGCCACGTCGTATGAGCAACATTTAGTTGAGACTAAAATCTGAGGAAATGAAAGACTGTTGGGAAGCAAGTGGCAGACGAAAAATTTGAAATCACGTACATTGTTTACAGAGCTTACAGCATTGCAGCAGAGTAATGCACAAATAAGCATTTAAAATCCGACGCACAAACATTACCACATCTACTTGCATATACATATTTGAGAGAATATAAACACACACTTATGTTGAATAGTGTGAACGGAATGAAGAAAGTTAAAATGTTTTTTGGCTAAGCGATTAAAATTCAGCATTCGCCGTGCATGTACAAATCTAATAATTCTTTTCCAACTGTCACTCCATTAGCGCTGGAGAGCACCAAGTGCATGTAGATGTGTATACGTGTGTAAGCGGGCTTGCATGAGTCAGTATGATTATTTGCGAATGCGCTGGCGTGGCAATGAGCAAAGTTTACTTTCAGCAATGGTTAAGCAGGAAAGAGTTGCTGGCAATTGGATTGCATTGAATGGCAATGGGTGCGAACTAAAACTCACACATCCACAAATAACTACGGGAAGTTAAATGTGATAATAGAGAATTTTCGAATTTGCTCTAAAATAGTGCCATACTTCGGTTCGCAATCGTGGCATGTCTGTGTGAAAAGTTGCGCAAATTTCTTAACTTCAAAATAGAAAAAAATGTGGAAGTAAAAAAATATTGCAATGTAAATGGGGAACAACTTTAATGTGCTGAAAACAAAATGATGGAATTACTGTTGCACACGCGCTGGCGAAGTGTGAGTGAAAGAGAGGCAGAGAGGGAGTGAAAATACTGACTAGCAGTATATAAATACTAAAGTGCTAAAAATAGCACGTTTAGTGAGCAGTGTGAGAAATATGTAGCATACCTTTTGGCTGAAAACACAAAATAAAAAAGTGAATAATACATAAGTTTGGCACAGTGGGCTGGGAATTGGTAAATTTTATGAATGTGACTATCAGATTATTTCGAAATTATTTAATAAAAACAAAATGTGCATTAATTTTGTTACTAGGTAAATGCTGTATCGGTGTTCGTAGTGATTTTCTGAAGTTAAGGTTCCAAAAAGAGCTATACCGGAGACCAGATATATTAATTTCCACAATAAGGCTTTAGTATACCATTGATTCCGAATAAAACTATTTGTTTATGTTCCTGTGAGCATTCGACTCACCAGCGGAACTTACAATAGCTATACAAATCGGCGAAAAATGGAGCTACATATCAGGCGACCCTTAAAACTTCCAGAATACTATAGCATCTTGAAGACGAAAGTCTTTGCGACCAGGAAAGTGGCAGAGGTAGCTAACAACACAGGAAATAACATAAGAAGAATTTACAATAGCTAACATAAATAACAATGTATAACAAATAGATCAAAACTGGCTAATAAAGAGAGAGATGGAATCTATAGCTCAGAGCTGGATATCAGAGAACCGTTGAAGCTTCCGAAATACAGCAGTATTTTGAAGACGGAAGTCGAAAAGCGACTGATATAGCAGACAACATAAAGAAGCTCCTAAAAAATATATATGTTCATATACGTCGATAGTCAATAATTACAAAACAACAAAGGAATTCCGGGAAACCAAATTGTTGATGAAATTGCGAAAAGGGTCATCTATCAACTACGGATCCAGTACGGGAAATACGGAAATTCCTAAAAACGACTCTGAAATATCGTGTAAATAAATATAAATGAAATTTGCAAAAGGGCTGACAGACGGATCAGGATGAAGAACCTTTAAGACGCGCTGCATCCCCAAGATCACGTGCAAAGTCCCGAAGAAAGACACATGTTTTTTAATCACACGGTTTCGAAAGGACTGTAGGGCGATTGTTGATCTAATTACAGATCATAACCAACTGGCATCACATAAGCATAAGAAAATCCAAGGAATTATACTGCTGTCCAGCCTTAGCCTTAGCTAGAAGTCGTATTAAAATCAAAATTTAAGTTAATAGATGAGTTAACAAAAATATATATAAAGACGCTATTAAAGTTCAGAGAGAGAAAGAGAGAGTAACATACTTCAAGATCTCTTGTGGATCGATCGACTCGTACTAAAAGACTCTCTCTTGCAAACACGACGTCGAGTAGAAGTCGCTAAAAGTGACTTTGAGACGTGACTGAGGACCTTACATTCATCAATGGCAAAATTACTATTGACGAGATATCATAACATTTATTTTTTTTTACGTCGAAACTGACAGTCTATCTTAAAAATTACTAAAACCCATGTAAGATGATAATGTCGCTTGTTTAGTGCAAAGAAGATATAAATAAAGTAAGCTCTTGGTAAAATGCTAAAACCAAGACTAAATTATTTAAGATCGAAATGATCAAAAACGAAAAAAATTATTTTAGTACAAAAAAAATAATAATTTAATGGTACGAAGGTCTAAGTAGCCAGTTCTCATAGTTTTATAGTCTGTCTGTAAATTTATTTACAAGTTATACTTAAATAAAATAAAAAATAATAATTTAAACGATTTCGCAAACTTACCACTGTACAAACAAACGGCTATAGCTGACAGCAAATTTGATGTAAGCGCCAAACCCAACAGCTCTTAATAAATGCGAGTTCAGCGCTTTTTCCACTTTATCACTATCTCTCCACTTTGCGCCACTCTTCACCCGACCGTCACTAGCTAGAAGTGACCCCAGCTCGGGTAAACACATTTCGTTGGACTATTTATTTTTCACTCACAAGTGTATTTTAATTTCCGGCAAATTTCCTAATGCAATCTCCTCAATTGCAGAGCGCGACGATGAGCAGTGACGCTGACTGAAGACAACCCATTCGTATGCAAGCGATGGTGGCGAGCGCTGCAAATGGAAGATGAAATGGATGAATACAATTTACCAACAAATATGAGGGACTCGTTAAATGTATGGGTATATGTATGTAGTAACGCAGTGTGGGTATGTGCATGATCAGTGGCTAATACTAATACGAATTAGTTGGTTGGTTGATTGACTTTACTTTGGGCGGTTGTTTTTGGTGCTGGAAATGTGGATGTCAGGCAGTTTTTTCGCCACATGATTTAGTAACCGAGCTGCCGGATTATGAATTTATTGCAATCGGCATCAAGTAAGTGTTTATAAAAATATTGTGCAAACATATTTGTATATATTTAGGGGCGTTAAATTAGTTGATGTGCTCAAATAATAATCTGACTGTTCTCTAAATAAATACTGATCGCACGAATAATATTAAAGAGTAGTGTTGAAATCATATTATGTGTAAAGGTATTTATGCTCGAAAAATTGCAAACAATAATATTTAATCCGCCGTTGTGATATGATATTATGTTTTACTCAATATAATCAAACAGATAGTTTTAATACACTGTGGAACATTTTTCGGATTATTGTCTGGGTGGTGAGAAATTCCAAGTCAGGGTGATGGTACTAAGTCAATATAGCAAAACCCTCAAAGGGTTTGGCGTTCGTATGTAGTAGTAGTTTTTTTTATGACCTTTTAAATTTTTTCCTTATCTTGATGTTTTTTTGCTTAGTTGTAACATTTTGGCAAAAACGTAGTTTAACATAACTCGCGAAACACTATTATCAATTTTTCCAATCTTTTAGACGGTTGTAGCAGCTTTTACACACTATATTTAGTACCCCATTTTCGTTCACTATAACATAAGAAAAAATTTAAAAGGTCATAAAAAAACTGACACATACGAACGCCAAACCCTTTGAGGATTTTACTACACTGACCTAGTACCATCACCCTGACTTGGAATTTCTCACCCCCCAGATTAGCTGTTGTACTGTGATATCAATTGAGGAGGCTAAAAAGAAATATTTAAAACTTGCAAATAGTGGCCGCGATCCCGCATGTCAACAAGTTCAATGCACATACATATGTATTTCTCACAAACCACGAAAGCCTGCTATAGCTGTGAATCAGACAATGTAAAAATGGGCGAATCACGTGACAACCATAATAGAGAGTGGGTCATACTATATAACGATTTTAGAGAAAACTAATACAAATACGAAAACTCACTTAACAAATACGGCGGAAGCATTGAATTTTGCAACCATGGTTATAGGTGTTCTGTGGGCTTATCAAAGGAAGATTAAAATTCAAAATACGTGGCTCTACGGAGAAGATATTTTTATTCTTAACTATGTATATTTTCTTAACATTGTTGTGTTAGTGGATCTTGATCTTAACCTCTCAATTTTCCAACCATGTCTTCTGTTTATTTCACATTATTTTACAATACAAAACAAAAGATGTTGCTAAAGCTAAGCAAATGGTTCAATGACCCCTTTAAGGGTTGTTGTCCTTGCTAAAGGTAACAATTTGCTCTAGAATGATTGTTGTCCTCAGTAAAGGTAAATAAAAAAGTCGTTGATCTATTTAAAGGTTGTTTTGTTAAAAGTTATTAAAACTGCGATATATCAATAATTAAATTCTTCAAAGACATCACATTAAGAAGAAATTAGAAACCTATGTACGTACTAAACCAATTTCAGCAAAATTTGGTACATAAGATTGTGTATTGTACCCGGTAGTTCAATAAGTTTTGTCGCTGGATAAGAAAACCACAATTTTATGATTCAAAATACACTTTTTTATTCAGTATAATCTACACTTAATACACTTGCTCCAATAATTCTTCAATCTTTAGATCTCATTTCTGAAGCGAGAATCCGAAAGGTCTGCAAAATACTCTTCAACAGCCGTTATGACCTTTTCATTTGATCAAAAATGCTTGCCATGCATAAATTTTTTGAGTTCTGGAAACAAATGGAAGTCGCTGGGTGCCAAATTTGGTTCAAACTTTAGTTCATCGATTTAAGGCACTGACAAAATGCACATGTGTCACGGTGTAATGTCCTGATGAAAAGTAATTTTTTTCTGCAAATGGGGTCTTTTTTCACAAATTTTTTCTTCAACTGGTCCAAAAGGTTGCAAGTAAATTCGAACAAAATTCCTCTCACATCCCAAAATACTGATGCCATAACCTTCTTGGCCAATTTCCGGACACGAACTCGTTTCGAAGCCGAACAACCAGGTTCACACCACTCTTTAGCCTCTTGTTTTGATTCAAGATCATGGTGAAAGACCCAAATCTCATCCATGGTAATGATTTGGCGTACAAAATCCACTTTATCATTTTTGAAACGCTCCAAATGTTGCTGAGAAAGTCGCATTCGAATGTGTTTTTGTTTCATTTTAGTGAATGCGGCACCCATTGTGCCCAAAATTTCACACTGCTTAATAAAATGTGTTGAGCCTCTACTAAATCTCTCTCAGTCAATCGACAATCTTCCAAAACCATATCCTGTATTTTAACTATGATTACTAGTGTTGATGCGCTTTTTGGACGTCCTTCACGTGGATCGTCCTCAAGGCTTGTACGACTGCGTTTAAATTCAGCAACCCATCTTTCTACTGTTCTAATGGTAGGAGAATAAACATTATACACTTTTAAAATTCGTTCGTGAATTTTTTCTTCCAAAAATAAGAACTTTATCACTGCACGATATGTATTAAATTTTTTTCCTTTGTAAAAAAATACTGTGACAAGGCGACACTAAAATAATGAATTGATTAGTGGCTAGTGACAACGCTCTGTCTTATCGGACGACAAAACTAATTGAACAACCTGGTAGTTAATGCTCCCTCAAGAGATGAGCTTTGCACAAATAGTACATTTAAGGTATGTCATATCAGATCAAAAAGTTGCCATAATCGGACCAGATAACGGAAATGTGGGTGGAACCACTATTGACTTTATATCGAATACATCGGTTAATGTGTAAAATAAATTATTGAAATATGAAAATATAATAATAAAATATCTGCATGTCTAAAATGGGTTGAATACTGTTCGTATTCCCATTAGCCCCATATAACTAAAAGAAAGTGTTTTCGAGCTTCCGGCTGACTTTTTACCTCACATGTACGTCA
This sequence comes from Bactrocera tryoni, assembly GCF_016617805.1. Taxonomy (NCBI): domain Eukaryota; kingdom Metazoa; phylum Arthropoda; class Insecta; order Diptera; family Tephritidae; genus Bactrocera; species Bactrocera tryoni. Next base: position 33,576,492 of record NC_052502.1, read on the forward strand.
GCCAATATGTGGTGCAAATTATATCAATTTAATGCAGTGAACAAATTTTCCTCTTAACGATGCCTGTTTGTGCCTAATGGATAATATCGGGGAAACATGCCTTTGTTCCATATGGCTAATATCAGGGTTTTCAGTATATTGTTGATGGTATGTGAGGTATTTCATTGAAAACCAGAGGTCATCTGTCTTTGTAAAAAGTATGGAGTAATGCAAAAAATAGAATAAATCTGGTCAACACTTAACATATTCTCTCATATGCCTAAAACAAGATTTTCAAATTTTCGGTTGGCTTTATACCATATATATCGGTCAGAATGTAAAATATCTTAATAAAATTAACTGAACATATAATATTGGATATACTATAGTTTATTGCCGAAAGTATGTGCAACTGGTCCACGAGTTGCCCGAACTTCCATATATACTACACATAATGATTTTCGTTATTCTAACAAATCTTATCTTGATTAAGTCAGTTAGCTTATGATTTATATAGTTATAAAGTTGCTTGAAAATACGTCCTCGAGTAAAGCTTAGGATTGTCAAGAGATTGAGCAATCAGCTCAGACCCAGACCCCATTAAACCCCATTACACGCTATTTAGTTATAAAACTAATTTTGTCTATAATTTGTAAGGTAAAAAAATTTATTGAAATCCGTTCACGATTTTGTCGAACATTTTTAAATTAAAGTTTTCCCAACACGATGTACTTCCCCGGGTTTGATTCTGATATGTTGAAAGAGTATGAAATCCTCTTTCCATTCCATTCCTTACTTCTTTAAGTTACGGTGGTGGCCATCCATACATACATACATATGCACTTATATATTATGTACTATTGTAAGATGAATACAATTTAAAACTGTATTTCACTTTGGTTTTTGGTCGTCGTAACTTATCTTTGCAATCGGAAATTTAATATCCTACGCGAAATAACCAAAAAATCGCGGTCTCCTATATGCACGCAAACGGTAGATTTCGCCTATAGTCAACCGTATGACAACAATGAGCGTTTACTTTATAACACTAATTAAATGTTTTTGTTATTATTCTTGCCAAACGCTCAAGTTCACTCGATTAGCTGCGTCCACAGTTTAACTTACACGCTCCTTCCACACATTTGAACGTCCGTCAATCTACCTGTCAATTTGTATCCAAACTACGACTGTCAGTTGCTCACCAGTCTACGATGATGTGCCGTCCGACCGCTGCTTTCGCTTATCCACCGAGGTGCAACAACTCATGAAATTTTCATTTCCTTCCAATCAACAAACCACAATTTATGCCAAAATCACGTTACTCATACGCCCAGTGGAGTTCGCAAACATTTAATATTTTTCCTAGCTGAAGTCAGCTGCAACGGTAGAGCTAGTGGTAACGCTGTTGTTACTGCTTACAATAAAATATCATCGCATGCAACAACACCTGCAAACGCTCATCAGCAATCGTTAGTGTAATAAAGTCATGATTAGCTTCATCAGCAACACTATCCACCACACATACCTACATGTAAACCAGTACACTAGAGTGTCGAGTGTCGAGTTGCCACAAGAGCACAACAAAAGTTACCACAAACAAACGATACCCGCTCAGCTACAACAAAACAAACTTCATAACACATCAAAAATGCTCAGCTTTGCTCATGCATGCGACATTCCGGCGGGTGGGGGTTTGATGGATGACACACACCAACGGCTAAACAGGCATTTTGCCGCCCACACTGCTCGGTTGGTGTGATGCATGCTGTCCCTGCAATGTGGCAGCCTCATCAGTGTTGTCAGCTTGAAAGTCACAGCATACCAGTGCAAATACACGCACACACACACTCATGCCGGCTCTCACACTTCCACAACTCCTGTTATTGTTCTCGCTGTCGTTGTTATTGTTTATGAAAGTGGCATATGCGCCAGCACTCAACTATGCTGTGTGTTTTACTAAGCTCCAGTGTTTGTAAATCACTTGGCCTCACTCTATCTTTACATATATGGGAGTGTGTGCGTGTGCTTGGCTTGTATTTGTAGTCAATTATTTCATTAGCATCACCGCAACAGGGCGCAAATTGCTCAGCTCACTTTTGTGGCACGTGTTTGTTGCCATGCCTCAAATTTGTTTATTATTATACGCTGTTGCTTATTGTTGTAGCTGCTGTTGTTACTGTGATTACTGTTGTTGCTTATTTAAAGTTCAATTGTGCGGAAAATTTTCGAGTGTGGTAATTTAACATAATTTGTCGCGGTTTTAGTGCGGAGAATGGTAAAGTATGGCTCAAATTTCTGGCTTTAAGTGTATATTATTTGGTCATAACGATATTTAGTACGAAAAAATATAAATTTTTTTTCAGAAATCGCTGATATTTTGACAAATTTAAAATTATGCTTTCAGCAATGATTTACTTCGGCAAGGTTGGTATTCTCTACTAAAGAAAGATCGCTACTTAAAAATACTTCTTCTTGAGATCTATATTTTCTTCAAGCGAAGCCATCTACACTCAGCGTCTGCGGTAATACGAGTTTGTCGCCTTTAATCCCCGTTTGTTACTTTAATGAGCTTTCATTTCATCTCTCTCGCTTTCTCATATCTTATCAGGTATGCATTCATATCGTAAACCAATGCATCTAACGGCATCCTTCCTCACGTCATGAAAATATACTTAGTAGCTCTCTTACTGAACCTGTCATTTGCATGACTCCAATTACAATTAGTTTTTAGCAAACAGTATGTAGATATCATTACATCAAAAACAGCAACAACAATATCATCTTATGCCCACATAAAACATTACTAACAACCGAAAAGAATAAGATTCACTTTCAAAAAGTTAATTTAATATTCGAAGCAATCAGTTGGATTTAACTACGAACTGATCTAGTTAATCTGAATCTGAAAAGTGAGTCTCGCTGTATAACCTACTACTGTTTCTTTATCTGGTGATTGATGTTTGGTTTATTGTTATAGTATTGTCTGATCGTTCTTTTTGTCCTAAGAACTGCGAAAATGATTTTAAAAATGACGACGAATGGAAGCTTTCAAACAATGTAAATTTTTCTAATCTGAAATTAGTGAGGTTATAAAATTAGTGCCATTAGTCATCAATAAAAAAGCCTCACAGGCCGATGAACTGTGAAGCCGGCAGCAAGGAGCGGATAGCCTGTTCTATCATTTGGTCGGATGAATACATGGCCATTGCTTGGAATATCAACAAGAATCTGCGCTAATTATAGCGGGATCAGTCTTCTTAATATTAAATATAGTATAAGGTTTGTTCGACAGTATTGTATGAAAGATTGAAACCCACTGGAAATAAGCTGATCGGATCTTATCAGTGTGACTCCAGATCTGACAAATCTGAGCCGTTCAATACAAGGCGAGATTTTAGACAGGACAATTTCTTCTTGTGCGTCTTTTTTAATATAAAGCTGGAAAAAGTGATACGTGCCGCTGATCTGAACCGCAGTGGTACTGTTAACTCTAAAAATACAACCTTTTGGTTTTGACAGATAATATTGATATCATAGGCCCTAAAAACAGAGCCGGATTTTCAGTGCAGGATTTTCAAGCCGAGAAAAAGAAGCGAAAGAGGTCTCGCGATGAACGAGGGCAATACAAAGTACCTGGAGGCCACATACAAAGATTTCTCGCGCCTTTGGAACTACGTCAGTGTTGGCAGCTATACATTTGAAAAAGTTAAGGACTTTGTATATCTCGAAACCAGTATAAATTCCACCAATAATCTAAGCCTAGAGATCAAGCGCAGAACAGTTCTTACCAACAGGAGAAGTATGTAGATCCGTCTCTCTATGAACAAAAATTGCACTCTATAAGTCTCTCAATATTGCCGTTCTATTATACGGCACAGCAATATGAACTACTTGGAAAATTTAAGAGTATTGTTCTTCGCAAGATCTTTGGAGCTGTCCGCTTGAGCGATGCTAATCGAAACAGATTGACCACGAATCATATGAGCTCTCGAATTACTGCTTTAAAAGTTTAATATGTTATTTTTGATGGTATAGACTATCGTTATATGAAAAAAATAAATTTTTTCTGATTTTCACACTAGTTGTGTCCCTTAATTAACCAAAGTTCTCTTAATGGAAAATGAATGACAAAAAGTCATCACTTTATCAAGGAAACGATCACCAATTATAGTTCGATTCTTAAAATCACCACCCGAGATCAAATCACCAACATTCCTGGAACGCGTGAAAAGCTAAGCAACATATCAGCAAGGAATTGTGCTAGACTTTGTGGTCCACATGCCATTTAAGAAGAACTTCAACTTTCACAATGAAAAATTATAAAAAACCTTTTCTTTAGTGATATTTTATCCACCTAAAATCTTTAATAACTTGATCCATTCGCAAGTCACTAAAGACTAAGGTGTCAGGTATACAAAATATATTTGGCATTTGCTTGTCACAAAACTATTTCGAGGTAATGACGACAAAGATATCAGGGCACCGGTTCTTCGCAACGATTTCAATCATAATAATCTATCGAACAACTTAACCGAAAATAAAGCCGCTGTCTCTTGTACCTCGAGTAAGCTGGGACCAAGTGAATGTGACAAGAGCAACAGGTCACAGTGAACACGTAATTTCTGAGGACTAACACTTTTAAAATCTTCATACTTTTTCATAGTAAGAGCTTCTTCTACTGATATTCAGGAAAACAAATCTGTCTCAGAACAAGTCTAAAGAACAAAGTATTTCAAACAACCATATTAATTTTCAATATTTCTCATAGCAGTATTTTCAGAAGACTAACAACTTTGCTTAAAAATGTCTGACCTACTAAATAGTTTTTCTTCATCGCATTTGCTTTCCAGGCTTTGGTTGGCCTTCTGTCACCATTTATTCACATATAAAAGAACCTACTTTGCCAAAGTAAATTTAAATATTTTATATGCTCACTTTAAGTGAATAAACTTAATAGCTAGCCACTTAAGTACTGGCTGCCACTTAAAGAGAAGAACCAGCCGAAAAATTCCCTCAGCATTTGACTTCAAAACGAAGAAAGCTAAACAGATTTTATCTCCACTTAGCAAACGCAAAATAATAATAAGAAACCAAGCAAAACGATGTATTTCTTATGAGCAATGTAAACAAAGTGGCTAAATTGTGCCAGCTAAATGGCAATTGTGTTGATCCTTTTAGAGCTGAGCAGCTAAGCAAAATAAACGTTAGACACTTTTAATAAAAAAGTGCCTGAGATAATGGTGGATATGGAGGGGTGACGGCATTCGGTTGAACGCATAAAAATTATTGGCCATCTACACTAAAAATAACAACAACAAAGACGCAGCAAATCGGCAAGAGGCACCCTCAACAACCCAGTGCCACAAAAATATTACCCAAAAGTGCTCGTAATAAGCAAGTGGCAAAGTGATGGGGTATAAAAGCTGCATTTAATATAGCGAGTTATAAATTTTGTGGCACAAAAACGATTTACAATGTCGCTTTGTTGTACATTCGCTGTTTATATGTATCTAAGTGTGTATGTTTGCAGGGCAGACCAACCACTTTGGCGACGTTATGCCACTTGAATGGCTTTAACAGCAAACACTTGCTTCGCAGACCAAAACCTGCTCAGCCATTTCCCTAATATTCCTGTATAATTTGGCAGCATTTAACGAGGCAATGATAGTTTGGTTGAGAGCTTCTAGCAGCGGATTTAGTACCCCCACCAGGCGACAACTCATTCTTTACCCACAACTCATCCGTTCATTTATTTCTTCTTTCATATAGACGAGCCGGATTATGTCCCGCCTCTAACGTCGCCTTCGCGTCCACAAACCTCTTAAGCCACCACTAAATTTTGTTGGTCGATGAAAGTAGCAAAACAAGCCGGTAATAAATTGAAAAGATTCAATAGCGATTTTCACAAATAATCGTCGCGTATAATTCCGTTAAGCGTCGGTAAGCACATGCAGCGAACAACAATTCATCACTCGGCCACTTCATCTATACGCAGTCTACTAATTAATTTATTCATTTTGACTCACTGTTATTCACGCGGCACGATATTTAGAGTTTCAGTGGGATAATATGCTGCTAAATAGTTTGTTTTAGGTTTTAAGTGGATAAAATAAAATTTTTATATTCTTTAATCTAATTTTATTCTTTTAATTTTCAAAAAATCTTCATTGATTAAATTTTGACAAATATTTTGCATATATTGGCTCAAGTTAAGTAAACTCATTACTTAGAGAGGGTTTTCCAATAAGAGTTATATGATATCTTTAAACGCAAACAGACTAATTGTTAGTGTAAAGTACAATCGATACAATTAAGTTCTAAACATAACATCATTCAAACGGCCTCCACGACTTCTTTATCAAGAAATCTTAATTAAGTCGTATGTAATGAATAGCACATTGAACATGCTGATTTTCAAGTTTAAGACGAGTCTGGTTTATTGCTAAAGACCAATGACTTCAACTAACTCCACAAGAAGTAGTCTCATGAAGTTAAATCACAACTTCTTGGAGGCCATTCAATGTCATAATTTCTTGAAATAATCGAGTCTCCAAATTTGTCTCGCAATAATTCGGTTGCTGCACCAGATATTGATGAACTTCTTCTAATTGCGGCCATAAAACGTTTGTTATCATCGATCTTTACCGCTCTCCATTGACAGTAAATGTGTTAGCAGCGTCATTTCGAAAGAAATACGAACCGATGATTTTACCAGGCCAAAAACTACAACAAACTTTCAAGTTAAGTTAATGTAATGATTGTTCATCAACAATCATGGTGAAGAAAATGTTTTCTCGAAATTCGTAAATAATATTTTGTCAAAAAATGTATGTCAAAGTTAGAAGTAAGTGGGGCACAAATACTTTGATAGTAGTAGCTTCTCTCAAAGAGCCAAGCAATGTCCCAAATATATATATTAGCTGGGTGATAGATAGTGGACACTATCTGGTCTATAATTAGAAAAATTAAAATTTTCTATACTAGGCCATATTAAAACACAAATGACCTTATATCCTTTATTACAATAAAGCCATTGTATTCGAGATAACTTCGAAGTATAAGATAAAAAATGGAAATTAACTCAGGTTACGTTATACATATGACGCTAAAAAGATGAGATTTCGTGTTAAAGAAACATCACAGATATTTTTCTGATTATTAGACTCAACATTGTTTCGCCACGTCTCAAAGATGGACACCATCAAAGAGAAATCTAATTGTCGAAAATATCAATAAAATCGCCAAATAAGCGCTTTTGTGACTACAAAGGAGCTAAACATTGCCTAAAACCGATTAGAATCATTTTAATACTGCTGAATAAAAAAGTTAATGAATAGTTGGCTACTGACGACAACATTAAGCGAAACCAGTTGTCATGGAATCGAGGTGAGCAGGCAAAAAATAAATTTTTTCTATGTGATTGGAAGGGATTGGCTAATTCGGACCTGTGAAGTCAACAATTGGATCGTCTAAAGGAAGAAAGCACTGGGAGGCGGACAGCTGACAATGACTGACTTTATAAAACTATCATCAATTCAAGTTATCGAAAAAATGGTCCGTATTTGAACTAAATTGTATTATTCTACGTTAAGTAAAGTACCCAGTTTAACTTTTTTTATTTTTACTCACAATTTTATCGAAAAATTTGACAATTTTAAAGGTATACATGCGGAGAACATTTTGACAAAAGAGTGCCATTTGCGTTGTTTACCGTAACTTAAAATATTCTTCTGGACCAAAAAATGGAATTATATCCCGAACATTTTTGAGCAAATACTTTTTGAAACTTTGGATATGGAATAACTCATCAAGAGTGAACTAAGGTCAATTTTTTGAAAATGAAGATCCATCAAGAACTAGTTTTTATCGATGGTGTGATAAATTTCATCGAAGTCGTAGATCATTCCCAGAGGGATTTCGTAAAGGTCTTTCAAAATCAGTTCTTGTTCCGAAAACTGTTGATGTTAATAGAGCATGATGTTCTGTGGCCTATCGTGAAATAGTGTAGTCTCTATATAGACATTACGACTAGTATACATTCAGTATTGCATGAACATTTGAGTGCGAAATAAATTAGTCCATATTGGATCCCGCAGAAATGTTAAACAATACGATAAAGGTGCTTCGAAACACGTCTGGATTCTGGATTTACATGTATACGCCCGAAAGTAAAGAGCAGTCGCCTGTATTGGTGTTTCAAGATGAGCCTAATCCAACAAAAGTTCTTCACGAAGTACTTCCAAGCAAATGGTTGCCTGTTTTTTTTGGAAAATTGGCACCGAGTGACTCCTTTTTGTTTCCGTACGTAAAAAATAAACCAAGCGGTCAGCGTTTTTCGAGACCTGAAGAGGCAACGAAAATTTAGCAGATACCTCAATCAGTGTGGCAAAAGTGCTTCAACGATAAGTTCAAAGCATGCAAAATTATATATCACGTAACTGAGAATATTTTTAAAGACAATAAATCAATTTTGGATGATTCAAATTTGTTTTTGTTCTCTAATTCCGAAATATATAAGGCAACCTACGTAGCGGTTATCCAATCCTTCAATATAGACTTGTTTATCTTCTTAATCAAATAAAATTTGGTTAAGAATTTACAAAAGGTCTAAACGAAATAATTTGGTGCTAAAGACGGGCTGGAAACTCCTTAAAAATACCTCATTTAATATTTTTCTGTCATCTTTTAAGCCCAATTCCTAGAGAAGTATTTTCTCGTCGCAGATTTTCAGTCATAATTGAATATTTGGCCTATTTACAATAGCGTCAACCAAAACCACACTAACTCCTCGAAAGGTGTCTCAACAAATTGTAGTCTATAATAACGACGCGTTTTAGCTATATTTATATCCTGAACAGGGTATATTAAGTTTGTCACGAAGTTTGTAACACCCAGAAGGAATCGTCGGAGACCCTATAAAGTATATATATAAATGATCAGTATGTCGAGCTGAGTCGATTTAGCCATGTCCGTCTGTCTGTCTGTCCGTCTGTTTGTATATATACGAACTACTCCCTCAGTTTTTCAGATATCGTTTTGAAATTTTGCAAACGTCAAGGCTGCTCATTTGTCGGAACTGCTGATATCGGACCACTATAGCATATAGCTGCCATACAAACTGAACAAGCGGAATCAAGTTCTTGTATGGAAAACTTTCACAAATGATAAGATATATTCACGAAATTTGGTATAGATTATTTTCCAAGGCAACAATGTAATCTCCGACGAAATTGTTCAGATCGGTTAACTATAGCATATAGCTTCTATACAAACTGAACACATAGTTACTAACAGAAATGCACCTGTGAAGGATATTTAGCTTCGGTGCAACCGAAGTTAACGTTTTTTCTTGTTTTAGTTGTCTTTTTAGTGATATATACGCAGAGATTGATGATAATAAAGGTGGGATTGAAGACGTTAAGATGCGACGCTTATGTCTGACTGATACCTAAATAATCATGACTTTTTTTATTCATGAATCAAATTCTAATATTTCTAAAAATCATTATGCACTGGTATTACTTTTCATTAATATGCCCTTATTAAGTTCCCTAATTCACAAGTACTCTTACTTACAGCCAACAGCAAATAAACACTGAGAAAATGTAGGAAAAATCTGCAACCATTTTCCTTGAGTAAATTCAATAAATATTTGTGTAATGGAGCAATCTAAATTCAATAAATGTGCAAATGAATAAAATGAAGTAAATGAAGTGAGAGAAAGTAGAGTGAATGCAATGTGGATACTCAAATTTATGACAAACTTAATTGATTTACTTGCGTACGTGACTGGCAAAATGTGAATTGCATTAGCTGGCTGTCGCCATTGGCTGTTGTCAGAGATTTACTGCAGCATAAAGGGACAGCTGCAGCGCCAACTACCGTTCGTACATGAATGGAGGCAAAGCGGCAACTCTATTAAAAATGGAGCTTCAGCAAAATCAGCTGATTATTACGAATACAAGTTGCCGGAAGCGATGTCATTGTAATAAAATTATTTCTCGTCATATTTGAAATGAAGGAAATATATTCAGAGCATCTCGCATTAGATAAAATGATTTTGCTGATTTTGCTGATTTTCTATGAGCAAAATTTTAGTTTAGTTTTATTTGGTTTTAGGCGAATCAAATGCTGATAAAAAACTAAATTAATTTTTCTCTAATTTATTTTTTGAAAATTCAAATTCAGTCTTTAAAAAGTTTCTTCTCATATATTAAGCTGTATAATCATATCATCTCAAAAGTAGTTTATATTTCAAATTTCTAAATAGAGACAGTGAAAATATTGCCCACATTTAGGTGCATTCATATTGGGTGATTAATCTGTCTTGCAATATTGGCATAAAAATGGAATACAAGTCCGCCATTTGCTTAAAAACAAAAAATAGGTTAAAAGTCTCTAAAATCTGACTGAAACCCCAATTTCCTGCTAGCGACAACAGCGGTTCCAGCAACAAACTCCCTTGACTCAAAACCAAATACGAAATTTTACGAAGCATTTTGGCGTAAATAACATCATCAAAATAAACAATAAGACCGAACAACAACATCATCTCAATAGCCGCACAAATTTAGCACATTTGCCACAGCAATCATCCAAGCATCTTGCATCGTGTCTACAAGTCTATTTCCCTGGTGCTGACAACAATACCTCGACGCAAAATAAATAAAAGCAAACAGCAAATCCTGCTAAGCAGACTGAACTCGTGGCAAACGGTAAATGGCACAGTTTGCCGTTTCGTCCTTCGAACAAGCTGCTCCGCAGTAAGCGCGTGCAGTGAAAAATGGCATCGCCGGCAATATGATACTTGTTGTTGTACATACTTATTGTTTCAGGCCAGATTGTTGATAAGCTGATCGACAGCGTTGATAGTCCAAATAATTAATTGGATGAGTAGTTACAAATACCTTTAATTAGTTGGTAATTACGGTTACAACAAAGCTGTCATGTCGTGGGAAGCCAAGGAGAGGTGTTTGGTTGCAAAAAATACTTGGAATGGATAATACTTTGCACTGCGAGAATTTTTTAAGAAGAATCTAATAAAGTTTACAGTTTGAATTCAAAATAAATAATGTTTAATTTTATCATTCCAATATACCTGTTAAAATTGCTGGGCCACTGTGCGGTAAGAAAGGAGTACAGAATCTATAAAGCTAACATTTCTATTAATTCGGAACTTAATTTAGTTTTTCTTTACTGGAGTCTGATTTTCGATTCGAGCATTTTCAAATTAGTTACTTTGAATCAAAAACATAAGCTTCAGGCTTTGAGTCTTACAACAAAGTGTGCTCCTTATGTGTTAATGCAGTTAATGGACATTTTTATAAGATCAAATTTGCTATTCGGTAAATTTTTTAATCGAACGGACAAAAAAAAAAAATTTGAAAACAGCAAAAAATTCAAATAATTGTGGAGCTAGATTTTGTTAGCCCTCAAACTATGATTCTTTCGAAAACTTCCATAAAGTGGATGAAAGCAGCTCCAATTGTTGCGCGTGATGACAAATGAAGTCATCCGAGTCTTCTTCGATCTTCCAAGTTTTGGAGATATCGACCAGAAATTTTGCACACGTCCATTGATTTTTCCACCGATATCGGACCATAATAGCATATACTGGATATCATACAAATTAAACAATCAGCTTTTTCATTTGACGAGATATTTAGTACAAAAAAATTTCAAGTTAGTAGATGTCGCCATTAACCGAAAGCATTTAAAGTGCCATAACTAAGCACTCAATTAATACATAAAGCTCTAATTTGATACAGAAAATGTGGGCAGGGCCCCGCCCTCTAATAAGTTTAATGAATATATCTCCTAAAACACTTAAGCTACAACAATCACATTTCCTGAGTATAAATCTTATAAGTACTTCTACCGACAGTGTGAAAATAGATGAAATCGGATGATAACCCCGCTCACTTCCATATAACGGTACTGTTAAAAACGCTAGAGACACCAAATGGTACCACCGTGATGGTATGAGAGAGATTTATGGGAGCCGATGTAAAAATTGGACGATGGCCGTGGCACCGCCTACTTTTTGGTGAAATTCCATATCTCGGGACCCGACTAACCGATTTCCGTACGTGGTGTTCTTATTATGCTATATAAAATATCAACTTCGAGAATATTATAGCCCAATTGAAAACCACACATATAAAAAACATCCTTTCAAAATTACTGGTCCGACTTTATATATCTGTCTTACAGCTTTCACCAAAAGCTTAATACTCCATTGAAACAAGAGGAAAACGCGAATGATGCCTATGTTTTTACTTGCCATATATCTTATACTCTTTTATTACTAATGCCGTGTTTTTCAAGTTAAGTTCTCAAATTCGAATTATTTCACTTTTGGGAGCAAAAAATTTAGAAAAATAACTTTTCACTTATGACTCAATCTCTGCAAAACATTAGTTTATTCCAATATCCTCTAGCCAAATGTTGTACAGTGTAACGCATTATTAATTTTGTGTAATAGTACTATGTATGCTACCCTATAAAGTATACATACATACACAAAGCAGATATAAAATTGATATAGATAAAAACGAATTTAAACCCCGAAATTTTCACATTTCAGAACTTTTTGGTTATTTTAAGCTTCACGCAAAAAGTATATTCGAGCATGACAGCAGAATTTATCTATTAACTGGTAAGTGAGTATTGAATTTTTCCCACTTTACCTTTTACTTATTATATGTAAAATCACAACTTTTAACTGCTTCCGGATATGCTTGAAAAAATTACGATTTTGCTGAATGAATTAAATGAAGTGGAATGACTAAATACTAAAAGAGGTACTTAAGGGAAAAAACTTAAAACTGAAATGTGTTCGATGCACGCAATTACCTAACGGCACAATGATGAGTGTACAATAGAAAGGGAAAAAGAAAGCAAAATAGACAATAACAATAACAATATCAATGACACTTTTTATTGCGTTTTAAGAGGCCGTCAAGGAATTGTTATCCTTGTTGCCTTTTTAGTAGAGAAAACGCTGTGTGGCCATAAGCAGGTGCTCCAAAAAGGAGTGAGTGTGAGCATAAGACGGCACACACTTGCGTTTCCATGAAGCAATAAATGAATGTATAAATGACGGAGTGCGAACGCCTGAGCTAAGAGGCGGGAGCACGTGTCACAAGCAGGCTGACAGTCAGACAAACAGTTAACAAGGCAGGCAGGTAGAAAGGTAAACAGCGCTTTGATACACAAGTATGATTCCATGCATGTGCATGTATGTGTGCAAGTTGTCTGTCTGCTATGGCGCTGGAATGCTTGTATGGTGTCGCTCGCTTGGAAATTGTATAAAAATTATTCAAGCTGAAGGATGTATGATAATTTCCGACGGAAGTGTAATCAAAAATCGCTTAGACAAGTGTGCGCGATGACACTCGCCAAGCGAACGCACCAACTGGCAAGAGGTGGGGGAAGCGTAGTTGCGGAAAATTACGGAAAATGGAGTGAAAGGTAGAAAAGCGCAAAAACATGGGAGAGGGAGTGAGGGAACGCCGAAAGATTTATTTATTTTTTATGTTTGCTTTTTCATAGCTCGGGAATTTCGCAACACCTGTGTCGCGCTAAGGATTACTTCAACTTCCTGTTTGTATTTGGGTGGGGTTAGCGGCGCAGTTTGGTGTGTCGCGACGGAAATGAGCTGTAATTGTAACTGAATGCGCCAAAAGTCGCCGACTCTTGATTCGTTTTTAATTTAATTTGCATGAAGGCAACGGCATTTATACGCTAACTGAATTTTTCCACGACTGTGGCAGAGAAATTAAAAATAAAAAAAGAAAAATGTTAACTTCGACTGCTTCGTGGCTCTAATAGCCTTTACAGTTGAATTGTATATAGTATAAAAGGGTATAAAAAATATTTTTCTCGATTTTGTTGGAACAGTTTGTATGGCAACTTTATGCTGCAATAGCCCGATCTGAACAATTTCTTCGGTGATTGTACCGTTACTTTGAAAATGGTCTATGCCGAATTTCGTGAAGATACCTCCTCAGATAGAAAAGTTTCCCATACAAATACTTGATTGCGATCGATTAGTTTGTTTAGCAGCTATATTATATAGGGATCCGATATAGACAATTCCGACAAATGAATACCTTCTTGAGGAGAAAACGACCTGTGTAAAATTCCAGAACGATGGCTCAACAACTATGGGACTAATTCGCATATATACATGCGGACAGACAGACAGATGGACATAGCTAATCGGCTCCTCACGCTGGACAATTCTATATATGTACATTTTAAAGGGTCTACTACGTATCTTTCTCGATATTACAAACTTACTATACTTTGTTCAGGGTATAAAAATTATAATAATATGGACAGAAAGTTGCAATTTGAAAAGCTTGCAAGTTCTACAGTGTAAATGCAATTGCAATGCAATTAGTTGGCAATATATTGTATAATATTTATAGGGAAATTATAGTTTGAAAAAGAAAAATCGTAGAAAACTTTCGCTGGCTAGTTAAGGGAACAGCTGTTCGCGTATGTGATAATATCCGTTTAACGCTTGCCGAACCTACTTCCTTACACTTATGTATATCCCTAACGCATATGCATACCCGTAATAAACTTACTATAACGGTTGATTTATAACTGTCTGTTGCGGTAATGACTTCATTAGACAGTGGAGTAAACATGGCAACGCACCTGCACCTTTCCTTACTTTGAATCCTGTACACACATGTAATTATAGGTATTCGCTCATAACTTAGAAGCATAACTGCCTTTGTGGCGCATGATTTATGATTGTTTCGACGAATTTATTCACACTTAAATAGCATAAATGCATATATGATACTTATTGCCACACTCATAATAGCCGTGTGTACATACATATGTAGCCTCCGTCTCAACATGTCTACTTAATATTCGCTCAAATTGCTCATATTCACCTGAAAGGTAATTGTCGAAAATTACTCACTTCCACACAATTCAACAAGTCAGTTTAAATGAAGTGTAGCTATAAATTGTTTTGTTAACAATTTAATTTGCATCATAAATTCACTGCTATTGGTTAGAGGTGTTGCATACTTTTCAGCGCCCAAACCAATTGCACCCGTAAAGTAAGATAATAGCGAAGGAATATACAATATTTAGTCTCAGAAGCTTTAACCTTAACTAGAGAATTTATAACTTTTTTCAAATTCTCTGCCTTAACCAATCTTATGTATGCTTTTTATACTTTTGCAACATGTTGCTACAAAGTATAATAGTTTTCCGTCCGTTCGTGCAATCTGCACCTTGAGTACAAATATATACATATGTATATCTTAATGAAACTTAGCAGGCACCTTCCTTAGTTAAAAAGAGTTTGAGTTCGAAGATGGGCGTAATCAGACTACTGCAACGCTCTCAAAACGTCATTAACCGAAAACATATAAATTGCCGTAAAAAAGGCAAACTCAGATAATATATAATATAAAACTCTAATTTGGCGCAGAAGATCGTAGTTACAAGGGTCAAATATTATTTATCAATATTTAGTTTCTAAATCGTTAGCAGATATAGCCAATTAAAACCATACAAAATTATAATAGTTTGAATGTAAACATATATGTATGTATGTATGTATGTATATTGCTTTTTAATTATATGCATACAATCAAATACAAATTTCATACAATAATTATACAATATATATGTACATATGTACATATATGTATATAACATGCATGCATATGGCTATAAACGGTTTTAAAATAAAATGAATGTACACACATACATATGTATGCATATAAGAACATATTTACATGCTCACCCTTACCTTTTATTTAACCTCATATTTAATTTATTTCAATTAAACGTACGTCTGGTACTTTAAACGCTACGATCGAACAATAAAAATAATTCAACATCACTAATTTTGATAAATTTCTCATTAAACTTAGATTTACTCTTATGTATGTATGTATTTGCTGCGCTCATAACGCGCAGTTAGGAAACTTCGAGTAACTTCGAGTAAAACCCCATTTTTACACAAGCATGCTGAAACATGTTTGCCGAACCAACACATTGTGCACTAATTTGCAAAATTGCATTTGCACACTTTCACCTGAATTAAGTAACACACACTTATCACTCACATTCACAATTTCAAATAATTTTAAAATATAACTCAATAAATTTCACTAAATAATTAATTTCTTACTTTTACACAAACTTTGATCGCGATCGCGTACCGACGCGCACTTACCGACACACGACTATCAATCAGATAATGTTAACGAACATGAATGAAATTATTAACATTCGGTCATTCGGTTGCACTTATAATTTTCTGCAGTGCTGCTCACATGCTTCGTAATGACGAGACAATAACTGCATTGTTGTATGCATTCCTACACTGTTGTGCATGCTGTAACGAAATTACAGGAGAGCAGTCGGCCGTTTTGCAGTAACATAAAGCAAACAAACTACATTGCTTTGTGGCTTACTAGGGAGTATAACAGCGATTCAAAATAATTTGTTAACAGCAATGCTAATAAAGAGGGACTGATTTTTATACACTTCCAGCATGTTGTTACAGAGTAAAATAATTTTGTTCTTCTAACACTTCTACGTTGACCTAAAACGTAACGACATAGATATTGGGTTATGTATAAATAAATGATCAGGATGACGAGGCCCTCCGTGCAAGCTTTAACTTCAGTAAAAATTGAGATATGTATATTCACGAAACGTTGTATGGGCGTCCTTGGCAAAACAAGTATGGGCTCGTTCTTATCCGGTGATCGCAGTAGCAACAGCAGCTTTGAAAAAATGCTTATCGTGCCCACTTTTTGGTGAAATTCTATTTCTCGATTTCTAAGTCACAGTACGAAAATGAGCGAAATCGGAGCCCAACCGCGCCTACATCCCATATATACACAATTTTAAATTCCACTTGATTCCTTGACTTTCCAATATACAAATTAAGAAGCCATTAGTATCACGGAATAAAACTTAAAACGAATAATGTGTGTAAGGCATGCCACCTTATGACCAAAAATTGTCCAAATCCAACAAAACTGTTCAAGCCGCTAGGTACCAAATATGCGGACCCCAGTAGCTACGTCACATTGAATTACTCTGTCATGGAACTCTCTTCCAGAATTATTGGTCGCGCTTTCTTCAAGGGTATTCTTTATTATTCAGCTTTACTCTGTTTAGCAAATTATTTATTAAATTTTACCGAGACTGGTTCATTTAAACTGCGTGCAAGACGATTTTTTTTTTTAGTTGATACAACTTTTTTAAGTTAACAATAAATGAGCATACCAAATAGCTGGGAGTTGTTTTGGATAGTAAACTGAAGTGGAAACTCAATATGGAGTAGAAAGTAAAAATAGGGGCCTATCACTTGGCCTAATGAATTTGTGAGTTATTGCGGTAGTCGAGCCAATCTTTCTTTACGGCGCCTTGTTGTGGTGGATCGCTGCCAGCAAAATCTTATAGAAAACCGTTGGAACGAATACACGAACTCGATGTTCTCTACATCACTGAAATACTAAGAACATTTTTAAGCTGCACTAAAAAGGTTACGGAACATACCTCACTAATCAACCATATTTCAGATCAGGGCGAAATGGAATGCCTTAAGGACATACATTGGTGATAAAAGATCATAAGCAAGATCACAACCTATTGACATAATATGCGAGCAGAATGAGTATAAATACCGAGATTACTTACAGAAAGTGCGGGGAATTTGACATGAGAGAGACACTGGCGCTCCTCCTATGCTTCTGTTCAGTCTAATGTGAAACTCATATTGAATATCTAGGAGCTTCGCAATTCAATGGACTGGATGAAGTATAAAAATCAAGTTCCTTTTAAAGCTCGCAAAAAGTTTTGACATCCTGTGTGACGAATACTGCAGTTCAAATTAAACTGAGATTTCATCTAGAATTACTAAGGACCGGTATATCTATGTATGGCGTGACAGCCGGCCTCTATAACACAATCTAATTATTTAGAAGAAAGTTATGTAAATTTGGCTTAGAATTCTGGCTAGTTATCTGTTAATGTAGCTTCTAGACCGTTTTACTATATAAGTTGGATAACGGATCCTTGACTTGATCAATACATGCCCTTGAAGGTCAACATCATTACGGAGGAGAATATAATCAAGCTGTATAGAACACAAAGCACTGGAGACAAAATAGAAAAATAGCCCAATGATTTAGTTGTAGTAAGTGTTAGTAAGCAATTTTCGACTGCATTTCAAAATATTATAGTTCATATTACTACAAGCCATGCTGTAGTAGCTTCAACTTGTGACACGGCCTGAAAGATAAAGATATTACACTACATTTGAATCAGTCCACCACCCACCATATTCTACAAATTTGGCCTCCAAATTAATCTTACTCAAAAAAGTTACTTGCTGAACGAATATCTTAGACGAAGTTTCACCTTATCAAACCGATATCGAAACGCTTGAGAATCGAAATACATTAGATGGAGATTATTTTGAAGGATAAAGCCATATCTTCATGGGAAACCCCTTTTTGCTTTGGTAGGCCGGAGGCTTTAGTTCATGTACTCGTAGTATATGAAATCTTTTATCACAAAAAATTTATGTTCACGTCTCCTTTTATCTCCGCAGCTGATAAGCATAAATATTCATAATCGCTTAGTATCTAAACTTTAGATGTCTTAATGCCGTCAGTTCAAAGCACACATTTCACTCTCGTTTTCAAACGCGCTTTCACAATAATAAAATTTTCAAACAACAACAAATTTGTCACAATTTTAATGCTATTTTGGTCAATAAACTCAACCGAAATGCCAACACAGGCAGCCGACACACAAAGCGCCAAAGTGTCGCGGAAACTCAGAGCAAAACTTTGTTGTACAACACACTCACGGACATGGCTTACTTTACCTTGAAAAGGAATTTTTAATATCGGCAAATCAGCTTGTAATGGAATGCCTTTAAACTGTTCTTAATGTTGTTATTAAGTTTGAGAAAACATAAATGTATGAATATTGTAAATATATATGTTCTTTATGTTTTGAAGTATACATCTAGGCGGAATTAAATTTTCTCAGCATTTAAATGTTTTAAAAATCTGGGTCTCATATATGCATGTTGATTGTTATTTTTTCTATTAAAAGCACACTAAGATTACATATGTATTGCCATCTAGAAATGGCTAACATGAGTTCTTTACACAACTACACTCAAACATGTACATACATCCAAGTGTGTTGGAGTATTCTGTCGCGCAGCTGTCAAATAAAGAAAAATATGCTTCGAGAAAAACAAAAATCAAAGGACAAGCAACAACGACAAATATGAACAGAAATAAATAAATAAAAATAAGAGTAAATAAAAAAAAATAATTTCATAAACCTACGTACTCCCACATTAATCTCAAGCACAAACGTTTGAACGAGAAGCTAGCGCTTGCAGTCAGACAGAGCGTCAGTCATTTAGTCAGCTGTGACTGTTGGTGCACATTTATGACATTTTGATTTATTTATTATTAAAAAAGTTTCGACTAAAAGTGCGCACACGCATGTATATACACACATACATATGTAAACCCGAGTATATTCGTGTGCGTACGTGATTGTTGAACACCTTTACGGCAAGTACTGTGTTGCTGAAATAGCACATACCATAAGTCACATGTGATGTTGGTGTTCTCACCTGAGTGACATTGACACTGAGCTCTGTTATTATTACCTTTGTGAGCTATACTAAACAATAACACTGTGATTTCGATTATTTCGGATGTGAATGTAGGAATCTATTATTTTATTGAATACGAAGGTGAGCTCAAAGTCATAGTCAAAATATTCTTGTCGAGAGATTGAGGGCTCAGTAAAAAAGTAATGTCGCAGTTTTTGACGTTAGCCATCAAATTCTATGAAAAAATAACACCTATGTATATTTGGTTATGTCATATTATGCCAAAAAAACGCTCGATATCGAACAAAGAATTTGCCTCAAATTTTCTATTACTAATCAAATTTCGTATGTGGAATCGTGGTGAATGTTGGGAAAGGTCTACGAGTGGTACAAAGCCTTCAAAATGGTAAAAAAAAGTGAAGCATAAGGTCCTTGAAAATCGTCGTTAAAGTATTTGAGAGGTGACCAGAGTGCTCGACTACTCCTGTGAGTCCGTTCAAATGATTTTTAATTCCGATCCCACATTCATGACTGCCGAAAGGACATGAGTTTGATATAAAAACAAATTAAAAATCATCGGAGTGGAGAGGAAAAACGGGTCGTAATAAAGAAAACCATACCAAATCCGCTAAAAAGTTCTATTTGGTCGTATTGAGGTGTTTACGTGCGAATATATGTCGATAACGGCCGGAATTTTGGAAGAACAATTCGTGGACTTTATTCGATAATGCATCATCGCATCGAGCCTCGATTGTGACCGAAGAATACTATCGATCAACTACCAGATATGGCTCCCTGTGATTTTTCTTGTTCCTCAAACTGAAATACCGCTCCTTGGAACCCAGACGATTGAAGAGATAAAACAAAATTCGCTGAAGGAGATGAAGGACTGGAATAATCATAAGTGTATTACCTCTGATGGAGATTAGTTCGAAGGTGACAAAATAAATATTGATGAATAATTTCATATTTTGCGTTTAATTGGTACTAATAACAAAGAGATATTAATAAAATATTGGGAACCGAGACATTTTTGGCAATAGGAGTAATTAGGGATTTCAAAGACTCAAGTACTGAAATTACAACAAACTTATTTGCCTTTGCAAATACCGGAATTATAAACAAAAGTAGTTTCGTTCACCTATGAACTGATTGAATGATATATTTTCAAAGTAAGTAGGCTATGGTCAAATATTTGTTTTAAACATGAGAAAATCAAACCCTCTTTTTCTCTTTTGGATTATTGTTACTTTTATTCTAATATACCCATAGATATTATATTTTGAAATATGTCACTTAAGACAATAGTTTAATAGTAAGCACAGCCGCTTTCCTCACTTCGCTTCGAAAAACAAACGACGACATTTGAAACATCCTCCTTCAACTCACTAAGCTGCCTGCCACTGTTCTTCTTCGACTTCGCATCCTCGCACATAACTAATAGAATATAGTAAGCAACCACAAAGAAATTCATTCCACTAAAACAAAGTTCATCGACGCAACTCATAAATTATTTCGCATGCAAATCCGTCACATCTATGAAGTGAAATTAATTTTTGATGGCTTATAACAGCCGCGCGTCCCACACGCCTCTCAGCGCACAGCGCCGGGGAAGATTTGGCGCTAGAAAGTGCTTGGAATAGCAAATGAGACGCATTTGGCAACAAAACCGCAAATACAATGGTTTTGTATCGATTACACATAGCCAGGCTTGGCAAAGCTCAAGGATTTATTGGCTTAATGCGAAGTAAAGCAGAGCACAAAGGTAAGTAAGAAAGCAAAAAATTAGAGAGGAAGGAAACAATTTTCGGCAACAGTAAGTTTAGTAAAATGTAATGAATACATGCTTGCTTTCTAAGGTGAAGGAAAAGCACAAGAGGAAAATAGGTAAATCAAAGCAGTGGGTAGGTGCGCTTTTCTTATACTCATCTACATATATAAAGGGTAGTTCATAAAGAAGTTCTTTAAAATATTTTAACCCGTTTTTGTTGAAAAACCCGCGCTAACAATTATATTTTTACCGTTTTCAAAAGATGGTATTGTGAAAAGGCCGCCGCGTAATATTTTTTGCTTTTCAATCTCTTGGAATAATTTCAAATTTTTCAGATTCACATGATAAATTGTTTTAGTGAGTAATCTTGTCAGGGATCAGTAAACATAAGAATTAAAATTCAATATACTTTAAAATTATGTTTTCCATTTTCAACCGCAACCAATCGATTTCATGATGTTTGCCATAAAAATAGATGAAAAGGTCAGAATCATAACTCACCAAAAATAATTTATCGCCTTATATTTTTATTTTGAATATTATATACATATATAAAATATCGAGACGACGAGACGAGTTGAATTCCGAGTGATTGTTTGTCCGTATATCCGAGCAAGAGATAACTTGACAGCCCATGCAGGTTTGTATTGCAGAAAGGTGGATTCGGACTCTTGCCACATCCACAAAACGCCATTAATCGAGAACCTATAAAGTGTAATAACTCAGCAGAAAATTAAGACACAAAACGTTTATTTAGTACAGGGGATCAAGGACAACAGTCGGAAAATTTAGCCTCCATGACAAAACCTCTTCAAATGGGTTGAGTCTGATCGACTTCGCAGGGGCTCGAAATATGGTTGTCTGTAGTACGAGACTCCAGCACAAGAAAACTCATTAAGCTACTTGGATGTCTCCAGATTGAAAAGTGCGAAACCAGATGTCCTTGACATGCGTACGCTCCGAGAACCTAACGTCGACTCGGGCCACTATCTTGTTGTAGCGGAGATACGCGTCCGCCTCTGTACAACAAATTACGACCGTCGACAAACAAAGAGAAGGTACGACGCCGAGATGCTACTATATATGCTCTTTGAGAGCACTCATCAACAATTCGGGAACTATGGGACTCTCCTAACGTTCGACAACAATCGAAAGAACAGCTGGTACAATGAGGACTGTCATATCGACCGAGAGTTGAAGAGGGAAGCGAGATGCATTTGCAGACCAAAAAAAAGAGAGAGGGCAAAATTCGTGAGTAAGAAGAGCTTGACAAGCTGGCCAGTGGTAATGCTCGAAAATTCTACGAAAAGATGCGGCAACTAACAGAAAGTTTTAAAAACGGAGCATAGTCTTGTAGGACCCAAAGTGGTGTTCTAGTGACTGATGTCCAGAGCATACTAAAATTATGGGGGGAACACTTCTCCAGCCTACTGAATGGTTATGAAAGTATAACATCTGGAGATGGCGAACCCGATTCTCGAATCGACGACGATGAAATAGATGATCTATTGCCCGACTATGATGAGGTCGAATAGCAATTATCCCTCCAAAGAACAAACAAGGCAGGGTTCGATGGATTACCGTCCGAGCTATTCAAAGACGGCGACGAAGAACTGATAAGAAGCATGCATCAGCTTCTTCGACGATTGGAACGTACATTAGTATGCTCTGGCCAATTCATAAAAAGGGTGACGCTCCAATCGGCGCCAATGTCCCAGGATAATTATTCTTAATAACGCATGTAAGTTTATCATATTAAAAAACTACATTCGATCAAATTTTCACCATGTCTTAAGATTCGGAAAAGACCCGTAAAAGTAAGATCGATACACACCACCCCTTTGCCGATTTTAAAACCGCCTTCGAAAGCACGTAAAGGAACTGCCCCTTTATCGCTATATCTGAACTTGGTATCCCCCCGCAAAGCTAATAAGACAATATAAGCTGACGTTGAGCATCACTAAAAGCTCCATCCGGAGCGGGAAGGACCTCTTCGAGTCGTTCAATACCAAAAGTGTTTTCAGACAAGGCGACTCCCTATCATGCGGCTACTTCAATCTACTCCTGGAGAAAATAATTACAGCTGCACAGCTAAATAGACTGTTCGCGCTGTAGTAAACGCGGCTATAACCGTGTAAGCGTTGTCTACACCAATAAGGAAGAAGAAGATATGGAAATATGTATATATATTTTTTTTTTCCAAGATACATATATGGTCATCATTTGCAATATTCATGCAGAATATACAGGCAGAGTTACCGTTTACGAATTCAATTGAAATTGGAATCCATTATTTGGGGAACTATTTGTTCCACGATTTAAAAAATTTCCGGTTACTCTCCTCATCTTCCATTTGAAGGTGGTGATTGAGTATTCAAGATTTGACGAGACTTATGCAAACGCCAAGTCAGAGATGTGAAGAAGTGGCTATTTTCCGAGATTGGAAAGAATATTAGAAGACTTCACTCAAAGATGGTCTTCTTACTATCTCAGAGTCCTCACAGGGCTACATTTCAAGAATTAGAAAATAATTTTGAAATTGTAGTGTGAAAATGTGAAACCGAGCGAATTCCTGTACATCTTTTCTGAAATATAAGAAGCCAGCTAAAATAGGAAAACCAACAGAGTTGATGTACAAAAAGTGTATTTTATGATCTAAGCTGTATAGATCTTTCATCTGATTTTATTACAGTCAGGCAACTCGTATATTGCAATTTCAAAACATTTAAAAAATGTCTACCCTTAAAATGCATTTTTAAATAATGCTTTTTAGGGGTGAATTCCCAAAAGCTCGTGATAAAGCTCTAAAAGCTACTAATTAAGTGAAAATTTAGAGCTGTTTTTCATATGAAGGACTTTTTCTAATTTTATTTCAAAATGAAACCACTACATGAACCACCCTTCATAAAGGTACCAATTCAAAAGCACCAAAGCAAGAGCCCATCAATGACTACAAAACAAAGTTTCGCAGCGACAAGTGAAGGATGAAAATGTTTCGCCAAGGAATTAATTAAAAAACTTTTCAACAGTTACATAATAAATAGAAAAATCCGCCGCTCACATGCGAAAACATGCCGAGAATTAGTCTTTTAGTTGCTAAACTGCTTGACAGCCTTGATAGGCGATTTATGCGCACCGAGCTCACATGCAATGTATGTATGTATGTGTAGATGTGGCAGTTATCAGCATGTTGCAGCATCCTTGGCAGTTAACTAACTGCAATTTTTGTCGAACATTTCATTAACTATCAATAAACTTGCCATTAAACTTTGCTATTAATTTGGCAAAAGCTCAAAGGGATGAAAGCGGCATTGCATAACTAACGGACGTGAATTAGTAAAGCCAACGCTGCTACGCCGCCACCCTGCACAGCCCGAAAATGTAGCTACTATGTAGAAAAAATTTGCTTGCAACTCGAACTTGTCCTTAGCATCTTTTAATTTGCAACTGCAAGCGATTGTTTTCTTTTGCTGCTCTTATTTTCTGCGAGCGAGAAAAGTTTGCGCACAGCTTTTGCCATTTCGCATTTTACATGGCATAACAAATGCCAAACATACATTAACCTTTTCGCCTTCGAACCCGCACCGCCCGCGACCCCCGCGCACCCTCACGTGCGCCCAGCGAAAATGTGTTGCAGCTGCAAGTTGCCCTCAGCGCTAAGTATTCGAATGGCATTTTTTCGCCCTTTTATATTTCTGTGTGTGTGTGTGTTGATGATGTGTTCAACGATTTTGCCGTGTTTGTGCCGCATTGAGCCCCTTTTATGCATTTTCGTTGACAAAACTTTTAATTTATGTCAAAAGCTTTTTACCAGGAATTTTAATATTCCTTTCTGCGTGTAGACCCACACACACACTTACACTTATTTGTATATATACACACGCCCACACAATTGTGATGCGCCATCGTCAGCGGCGGTGTCCTACACATTATGCTTGTTCTTGCTCGCACTTAGCATGTTACTAAAGTATTCTTAAGAAGCTGCCAAAACATATGCAAACACACCAATATTGGTATGTACATATATATACATATGTATATATGCGTGTGTGTGCCTATAAGTGTCAAGAAATGCTTGCAGCTGCATGAAAAGAAAGTCGCTGGCATTACTTGTAAGTTATAGAACGGAAATTTTGCATTGAACGCATACTTTTTGGCGCATTGCCGTATGTCGATAGATTCACATTTTGCATGAATTAATTTTTTCTAATCTCTTGTCACATAAACCTGAACAACTTAACGTGAAGTAAGTCCACTTTTATAGTGTGATACGGTACAAATTTGTTCCTCGATTAAACTAGTAGTGACATAAATGATGATCAACTGATAGCACTGTGGAGAGTCGATTTGGCGTCGTTCGCAACTACTATACGTATGGAACGACTTGGTGCATTTTACGTCGATATCTTAAATTGATACAATGCAGCTTGTGCAAGAACTGAAGCCGTTCGACCTGCCCAAGCGACATTCTTGAAAAGTCCTAAGAAGATTCTACGTTTTCAAGCCAAATTTTCTTCAGCGATGAAAACCATTTCTGGCTCAATGAATATGTAACAAACAAAATTTACGCATTTGGGACGAAGATCAACTTGAAGAAATTCGAGAGCTGCCGTTGCATCCAGAAAAAAAAAAAACAGTTTGATGTGGTTTATGGGCCGGAGGAATCATCGATTCATATTTCTTCAAAAATTATTCCGGGAAATGTAACCGTCAATGGCGACCGTTATCGCGCCATGATAACATTTGTTTTCAAAAAGACGTCGCCACTTCCCACTCATCGCAACAATTAAGATCGTGTACTATCACACTGTTACCAGTCGAAGTTCTCGAAAGAGTCATCGAAAATTTGACTCAACGAATGGACCATCTGAGACGTAGCCGCTGCAAACGTTTGAAAGAGATAATCTTCAAAAAATATATGCCAAAGAATAGTCATTCGAATTATAATAAACATTTCCCATTAGAGTTCTCATATAAGACACGTTTTGCAGTAGCCTTTCTAATGAAACATCCTGAAGGCCATTAACAAAACGGCAAAGTATTTATGAGAGGTGTTCTGACCATTTGGAAAAACTGGAAATGTAGATAGCAAGGAAGAGGTAAGATCTTAAAGTAAGGTGAGTATAGAAAACACAAGAGAAACTATGGAATAATCTGAGCTCTCAAGTGGTTCTCAGACTTGCTTTATTCAACGAGTTCGTGACATTGAGTAACATTATGGTAATCCAGTTATTTTCGACTTTGTTTTTCGAATGTAAGAAACATCCCAGTCAGCTCTGCCTTATGTGATTTAAAAGAGGAGTAAAGTTCCTAACCTTTCTCAAACACTTTCTCCCAGAAAAACGAGGATCTTTATGTATAACGCACATAATATGACTAGTTTGAGTAGGCATAAATATATTATTAATTTCTCATTTTTCGCCTTAAACTAAAGAAGCCTGCAAGTTCAAAGAGGCATGTAAGACATACAACTGCTGACGGGCTCTTGGAAGTGACCAATATGATCAGGGTGGCGGTCAGTATATCTAGAAAAATAGATAGATCTATCTCATTGAAAATTTAAGAACAGTTGAAAGCTTTTTAAAAAGAAACTTATAAGAATAAATCCCTTAGAAAGAAGGTTATGTATACCACTGGGAGGGCTGATTGCAAACAAAATCGTGCGCTCAACATTGACGTGGATTACGAATACAAAAATAATTAAAATGAAATAAACACACACAATATGGTAACATTTTTTAAGTCGATTGAAGATTTCGGAGAAGAGAGCTAGTGTACTTTCAATAGTTTTTATCAATTGAATTGCTATCCTCTACTTCTCTCTAACCTGATATAGATATACACTATATATACACTATAAATATTGTAACAGATTTATTCCAACTTATACACCTAAATGTATGTTATATAGGTATTTATACATACACCTCATACATATGTATACATATATTCACAGAGTAAACAACTGGACAGGTGTCAATAAGAGAATAACAAACAACAATCAAAACTCGATTGCATGAATAAAAGAGTGATTAGATTGTGGCAACACAAACTGAAACTGAATACTGAAAACTGAATACTATGGTGCAAGCGGCTAGAAAAAAGAAATAAAAGAAGAGGTGCTCCTACAAATATGATATCCATTATCGATATAAAGATATAAGTAGGCTTGTGAGAAAATTTTTATATTATATTTATCTTTTTACATAACAACTATTTTAAAATTTGGTCGATCATTGACATTATGCAAGCTGAGACTATACTAAAAGTCTTACGCTTTTTAAGGCGATAGATTAATTTTGCTTAATTTCAAGACAGGCGCAACCCTTGATAGCTCATTATCGAAAAAAGGAGATATGGCAAGCACAGATAGTGAAAAAATAGCAAAATACATTTATCAATAGCGTCAAACATCAACAAGTAGTATCCGTATACCTACTCTAGATGAAAACGCTAAACGTCATTTCAAATAAAGTAACAGTCACATTGCCAATTTCATTTAAACAGTTTATTTCATCTAGTACACAGAACCAAGCCCATCCAGACGTCTGGGTCATAAATAAAAAATAGTGGTAGAGTGAGCCGTAAGTTTTTCTGAAACATATTCAATAATATTGCAGTCCTTGAACAAACAACATCACATTTTTTCATTGTGTTGAAAATGTCAAATTTTATTCCTAAAAGTGATGATTTGAAGAAAGCATGAATTTTTTTGTTCCATTTGAAGAATGCTTGTCGAGGCATAAGGTGATCATGCTTTATCAGAAGCAACATGTAAAATATGGTTTCAACAGTTCAGAGATAATGATTTTGATGTGAGAAATGAAAAACGTGGAAGCCGCCGAACTGCAAGCAATATTGGATAAAGATGATACTTTGAGTCAACAGCAAATGACAGCTATGGAAAAGATACAAAAGTGTGAAAAATGGTCACATGAATTGAAGAAAAAATTAATGGGAAAACCAAAAAATCACTTTTTGAAATTTTGCTTCAAAGGCACGAGAGAAAATCAGTTTTTTATCGAATTGTCACTTGCACTGAAAATTGGATTTGTTATAAGAATCCCAAACGAAGAAAGGCATAGATCAATCTTGGACAACCATCAACAACGACTGCAAAAACTGATCGGTAAGAAGTCAATCAACTCAGAGTTGTTTGGTGGAAGGTGGTTTGCTGTGGTATATTATATGCTTCTAAAACCTGTTGAAACTGTTAATACAAGTCACTACAGACAACAAATGATCATTTTAAATAATGCATTGATCGACAAATGACCAGAATATGCCTGAAGACACGGCAACGTAATTTTATTACACGTCAATGTACATACTTGCACACTGAGAAAAATCCGTTCAGGATACAATTAAAGCACTTGGCAGGGAGCTGCTACCCCATCTCCCGTATTCACCAGACGTGGTCGTGTCATCGATGGGACACGCATTGGCTGAGCAGAACTTCGATTCCTATGCAGTAGTCGAACATTGGGTGGCTGATTGGTTTGCTTCAAAAGACGATCATTTGTATTGACATGGTATCCAAAAACTTCATGAAAAGTGGTCAAAATGTGTAAAAAGCAATGGCCAGTACTTTAAATTTTTTTTTTTTTACTTTCCCATTCAAATTTAGTATTTCATCATTTCTTACGATCATCTTAACGAGCTGTCCTTCAGTTTTGCAGATATCGATCCAAATTTTTGCCATCCGAACTGATCAATCAAGTACTTGAAGGAAAAACTTTTTATTCAACGAAATGTCTAAACGAAATTTAGTGTGGATTATTATTGTCCAAGGCAAGCCTACAATATTTGAGGAGATTTTTCAGATCAGACGGCTAACTGCTCCGGTCCAACTGAAGTTAACGTTTTTTCTTAATTAGATTACATCAAAGCAAATTTGTAGTTTTGTGGAGAAAATGTTATGTTTTGGACTGACAAAATGAGTAATACATTTTTAATAAAAGAAAAGTTGCAGTAATAAAAAACGAGTTAATATTACATATTTTGAAGTTGCAATTTCAAAAAGAAACGATACTCTCCGAGTGCAATTGCCTTTCAGATCGTCAAAATTCAGCTTCCACAGCAACTTGTTTAAAGTTTACGTGCCGAGTGACTGAATCGAATGCTTTGATACTATGTGTTGAGACAAGGAAATCTTTTATTATAATAATTGAGTCCCCTTTTTAGGGATCTAAGTATACTTTAAATAAAGAAGAAAACGATTTTTTTTAAATCCAAAGTTGTATATTGTCAAGTCAAATTGTGTTTTTTTTTATATTGAATATCAAGGAATCTATAGAAATTTAGAGTTTGCCAGAAATTTCGAATCACCAGCAAGTTATAAGTAAATATTATATATCAAAAAGGGTTTCGAAGTTTCATTCATTTCCTTTGAAGTACGACAACTACTAATTCTTCCTTTCCTACCAATGACGAGCCTAAATCAATCTGAACACGTGCAAAAATTCCATGTAAAATAATAGAGGAAAACAAAACGAAAAAGAAAATGAATAAATAAAATAAACGTCTAAAACCACAAATGAAAAATTGAAGTAAACACACCAACTACAATAACAAACACAAAGCCATGTTTAGTGGGGAAAATAGACCAAAAAATAGTAAACAACATTGGTGTGGTTAGAGTTAGTGCCAACATGGCACCTGCCACAGCAAACAACTGCAACAACAATCGAATAATATTATATTAGCAAACGTAACAAATGCAAATACCGGCACACAAACAAACACATACTCATACACACATACAAGCACATAGTGCTCATGCCAAGGCACAATGGTGAGTGGGAGAAAAACTAGTAGTCAATAGATTTCCGAGCATTTTACCGCTATATGACACAACAATGACGACAACGTAAGGACACACGCACACACTCCTCACCCCTGACTGAGACAAATAGTGCGCTCGTGTTTACCTTTTGCTTCTATTTGGATTTGTTTGTGTGGTAAGTGCGATTTGAGTGGAAATGAATGTATTTACCCTGTTTACTTATGCAAGACACGTTTATTGAAACAGTTAAGAAGTTGATTTGATTTTAAGATTTGCTTTAGATTATACAGAAATGAGTGCCTCGACAGGTAAGTGTATGTATATGCAAACTTCTTATGTATAAATATATTATATTAGCCGGTACAATGGTTTTCGGCTGTGGTATTTACGGTGAGTTCTCGTCCTTGAAGTTCTTTATATCCCTCTTTTGATATCAAGTGTTGTAGTTTTTATTCATCGCTTGATGTTACAGATGAGATTTATGCCACACATTTTTGACATACATATGTACATTCAATATTCAATATAGGATTTAATCAAAAATAGTAAATATATAAAACTTTAATAAGTTAAAGCCCTGTTCGTTTTTCAGTTCAAAACACATAAATATTTCCTATAGAATTTTTAGAAAAATAGTATTTGGAAAAACTTTCATAAGTGTAAGCTCGGAAAACTTTTAATCCGTATTTTGATATACGTTTTGGTTTTTAGGTTTAACACGAACAATAGTCCCTATGGAGTTAAACGAAAAATAGCATAGGAAGAACTTTTAAAAGTGAAAGCTCTGAAGGTTGTTTATGATACGGTTTTTAAGTCTAAAAGCAGCAATATATAATAATGAATTTCACGAAAACTAGTATTTGGAAGAACTTTCATTAGGGGAAGAAAAGTTTTGAAAGGTTTTATTCTCTATCGTTGTTCTAAGTATTATGATATAAGTTTCGGTTTTTAGGTTTAAAAACAACAATATTTTCCATTTAATTTATAAAAAATAGTAGTTGGAAGGACTTTCATAAGTGAAAGCTCTGAAAGCTGTTACTCCGTCTTGCTGTCCTTTGTATTTTGATATACATTTCGGAATTTTGGCTTAAAACCAACAATATCTCTTATTGAACTGACCGAAAAATAGTATTGGAAGAATTTTTAAAAATGAAAGCTCCGAAAGACGTTTATTTTTCGCGTTTTAGGTCTAAAAGCAACAATAGAAAATATTGAATTTGACGAAAACTAAGATTTGTAAGTGAAAGCTCTGAAGATTTTGAAAGCTTTTATTCTCTCTCGTTGTCCTAAGTATTGTGATATACGTTTCGGTTTTTAGGTCTAAACACAACAATATTTGCTATTGAATTTAACGAAAAATAGTATTTGGAAGAACTTTCATAAATGAAAGCTCTAAAATTTTGAAAGATTTTATTTTCTCTAGTTATTCTAAGTATTTCAATATACGTTTCGGTTTTAATGTCTAAAAATTACCGTTAGGTGAACAAAACTATTGCTATTTCTAAATAACGGATGAACAAATTCAGTTACCCATCGTAGCGTAGATTTATTCGGGTGAGTCTACGCCATGTATATACTTTAACTTTTTCGACTTTCAGAATGTGGGGATTCTTACCGAGTTGTCAAAATAGCAAAGGAAAGAAATTAGTCTTAAATCTTGTTGAATTCGTAACAAATCTCTACCCAACCATAGAAGCAATCTTATATTAGTTTCCTTGCTTATATTAGCTTTTCGGAGTACTAAACATTATTACAACTTTCTGAAACTTCTTTAACTTCAACCATACTTAAGCGTTAGAAAAACAAAATACTTAAAAAAACTACTGTGAATAAATGCTGCTCGTATTGTATAACAGTTTTTACTCACACTCCTAAGGAGCGCAACTTTGCTAAAAGCTTTTCATTGACACAAACCAACCAGACATAACGGAATGAAGAGCTTTTAACGGTCTACAAAGCTTTTTATATACAACTGAATTCATTCAGCACAACATGACAGCCAAACGAATTTTCGAAGTTGCCTTGGAGATAAACAAACGGCAATTCATTTCAGTTCGACCCAAAATTTTCAATCAAAAATCAATTCAATGAAAACGTTTATAGCACACAGAACGCACACTTTTTTTGCTGAGAATATATTTTTTTAATTGTCATTTTTTTTAAATACTTTCCAAAGGCATTCGACAAAACGCTAAAAGATGCTGTTAAACAAGGAATACTGGAAGGAAGTGATACAGGAAATCGAAGATGCAGCGCATCAAAAAACGCTCAAAGACCTCATCAAAAATTATGACCTCTCAGTCACTTTGCCAGAGGATTTGCAGCAGCGCGTTAAGAAGATAATGCCTTACGAGTTTGACGAATATGACCGCCTGGTGTATATTGCCGAATCTGCCGTGGAGACGCCGAAATCGTTCGACATAGAAGAATCCACAGAGGATGAATTTGAGCGCAGAAAAGTGAAAAAGAAGGTACAATAAAATTATTAATACGTGCTCTTAAATACAATAATGAGTGTGTTTGTTAACCGAAAGGCTGTTTTCAATGAGAGTACATGCTCTGAAATCGAACGTATGGAGAATGAGTTTGTCAAATTTGAAGTCAAGCTCGACACTGGTGTGGAACGTAAGGCGAAAGCTAAGAAGCAGATTAACTGGACCTCGGGTTACATATGCAAGCCGCGACGGGAGCGTGTTAAATGGGACTCGAAGATTTATCATCTAGAAAGAAGTTTGGCAGAGAAAACGCTGGACGAGCAGGCGGAATGTTTAATGGATGCGGTGAGTAGTGCGCTTAATATGCTTTAAGGCTTTATCTTTTACGCGTTTATACGCGAATTTCTATAGTCAGCAGAGCGTTTCACCGAGTGGTTGAACTCTGTAAGCAACAATCGTGAAACGGACATATCAAAAGCTCAACTGAAATCGTTATTCTCGATAGAGGGTGACCGCCGTCTCTTAGCATCGATACAAACCGAGCCAAAAGAGGTGAAGGCCATTGCTAAAGCGGTGGCGGATAAGTGGAATTTGCCTGAGGTGAGTGTCATTGCTTCCTTGTCTGCGCATGCGCATTATTTTATAAACATTGCGGCTTCTTCACTTTAACAATAGATGGCCATCGAACTGAAATATGAGAATTATATTAAAGATTTGCTGAAGAATGTACCGAAGAAAGTGATAAAAGTCGCTTTTGGACGCACAGTACCCTATGAGGAACGTCCATGGGTACCAATGGAACGTGATCGTTTGATAACCACGGTATTTCCCGACGAACTACTCTCCGGTGCAAAATTATTCAAGGGCATTGGTCATCTGCGTTCAGTGAAGACACTCAAAGAGTTTTACCAGCAACGTCCACACTTAAAGCGACCAAAGTATTTAGAGAAAACAGGTCTTTTCAGAAAGACAAAGAAATTGGCCACAAAGCAAGAAATTCCATTGTACGAGTTGCTCAAGTTGGAGTACTAAGCTTATGGACAGAACGAGTTTTTATACTAATTTTGTATCAAATATAACCTAAAAATTTCTACACGTCTCAACAATGATGGCTAAATAATGACAGAAAATTTGAGATTTTTAGTTTTGTTTCAAGGAAGCAGATCTTCAGGCACATGCTTTGCATAAAGCTAAATAAAAAGTTTTTCTTAAAAGAGTTGTATTTTATTCTAGCATTGGTTAAAGAATTTTAAAGTTGAATTCTTAGACTGCTACAGGTCTGTTCACATTGGGAAGCCTTGGAAACTCGTTGAATTTCGTGGTAATATTTTGCTTCATACCTACATGAAATGTGCACGAGTCAGTGAACAAGTGTCTGTTCTCATCAATAATTAAAAGAATCTATTTTGATATCTGGCCATAACGAAATCCAATGAAGTGACAGGAACCGAATAGGACAGAAGATTTATGATGATGCTCTGACAACGAAGAGTTGATGATTCGGAATAGTGTTTGGAGATGTTTAAGCGTAATAAACCCGAGTGTTTGCGTCGATATGTGAGAATGCACGATACATGGCTCACGAAGTCCAATCAACTACCATCCGAGTGGACTGCAGACACCAAAGCGTGGAAAAGCGCAACAGTTGGCTGGGAAGATTGTAGCGTCGGTCTTTTGAAATGTGTAGGGAATAATTTTTATTGACTACCTTGAAAAAGAGAAAACCACCAACAGCGACTATCACATAGCGTTACTGGATAGTTTGAAAAAGGAAATTGTCGAAAAATTACCATATTTGAAGAAAAAGAAAGTGCTGTTTCACCAAGCAATGCACCGTCTCGCAAATCAGTGAAAACGAAGGCAAACAACATCCAGGAATCGTCCTTCGAATTGCGTCCGTACCTAACGTATTC
Organism: Bactrocera tryoni; assembly: GCF_016617805.1. Classification (NCBI taxonomy): domain Eukaryota; kingdom Metazoa; phylum Arthropoda; class Insecta; order Diptera; family Tephritidae; genus Bactrocera; species Bactrocera tryoni. The sequence continues at coordinate 33,611,017 of NC_052502.1, forward strand.
TCGCGTATATATGCTGCCCAGCGACTATTTCTCTTCTCAAATCTCAAAAAAAATTTCGCTGTGAAGAAACTTTCGTCGAATGAAGAGGTGATCGCCGTTACTGAAGGCCTATTTTGAAGCAAAGGAAAAACCGTACTACAAAGATGGTATCGAAAACTTGAAGTGTCGCTACAATCAATGTATCACCCTCGAAAAGGACTATGTTAAATACAATAAAAAAAATTAGTTTGCTAAAAAAATACAATTACTAAGTAGTAGGTCGGGGACTACCTGTTACATTACGGTTAGTGTTCATCACGAAGATTTTTTGGTATCAAAAAAGACATGACCGAAAGTTATAAAAATAGTCTTCATAGAGCAGACCCGCCCTAATTCTTAACTTAATTATTATTTGTGCTTGCTTTACTCCTCAACCATAATGACATTAAATGTTAGGATTTATATATACATAAGTGTAGTAAAATTAAAACGTCTTACTCCAGTTAATATAATATAATATGGGCAAGTTTACGTTTTCTTTTGGATATACTTTTCTCTTCTAGCTGGTGCATTTAATTTTGAGGTTGAGGCCGAAAGGCTTGAAAAACTTGATGAGATAAGTGTTAAGGAAATATAGAAAATTTGAAATTCTTTAAATTGAAAGTATTTTCAGTCTCATTACTCGATGATATGGCATACTCTTTTAAATTTTGCCTATCGTCAGTTAAAATGAAGATCACTGTCCAAAAATGTATAGAGAGGGTCGTATATGTAATACGTAATCTTGCCGTAAATTCTGTTAGAAAGTTTACATACAACTAGGACAATATTGCAAAAAATGCCGACATTTTTATTAAAACTTGTATGCAATCTCTTCCCATTTATAATAATAAGTTCAGTATTTGGAAAATGAGCAAGTGGAATTTACGAGATTCTCGAATTTTCTTTATATATGCAATGTTTGTTTACCGCACAAGTGATCGTTTTTCCGAAACGTCTACAGTAGATGATAGCTTGAAAAGTGTTCGTCCTCGCGTGATTCAAACCAATTCTGTATTGTAATTTTTTCTTTGAAAAATACAATAGAAAAATCAAGGAAAATCGGTATATCGTCCAGATCAATGTCATGACTTATTTGAGATGATCTCCAATTGAAAGTCTGATAACGCGTTTGAAGAAAATTAAGCAGATTCTTCAGCACGTATTCAGCGGCCAAAAACGTATCATTTATGCAAATAAAAAAATTTCAATGATGAAAGAATTTTTAATATAGAGGCAAGGTTCAACCTGTTCTCACCATCCAGCTGCTTTAAGTGATCGTCTCAGTGTGAAATTTTCGAGAAATTTTTTGTTGCTGCATTGTCGCATACTATGCACTGTAATAAACATTCTCTCAAATTTTTTGTGAAATCGAAATTCAAATTATTACGGTCGCTACAGCTTTTCTTGTAGAAAGGGAACATAGTGGGGAACGTAGCAACTCCAATCTTTAAACGCGTTTTTCTTTGAATGATGGTTTTCAAAACGGTTTCCACTCTCAAAGCAGAGTTTTGAAGGTTTCTAGTTCCAATTTGGAGAAAACATTTTTAACGTCATTCGCTATGACGCTATGGAAGCCTTTATTTTTTTGAAATCTTTCTATTTTTTTCTACGAAGAACTGTCAAACAAAAGGGCCAAATTTCAAAAAAAAAAAAAAAAAAACACATAAAAGCTTCCATAGCGCGATAGCGACTTTCTTACAGATTAATAATCTTTTTGAATTATTTGTTTTACTTTAATTATGAAACACCAAATAAATAAACTTAAAAAATAATTTTTATTCTTTATGAATATATTTATTAATGAGAAGAAAAATCTTCACACTGAAACGATCCCTCAATGGTTTGGTATCTCCTGTTAAGGTATTACACCTCTTCCCTTCTGTTAAAAGGCGCAGGAAGTATCAGGAAGTTCATATTTGAAATTTTAATTCGAATACAGTTTGTGGTCAAAGGTGAAGAGCATAGCTCCCCGAATATTATTTAAGAAAAATCTTTGGTTCGAGCAGCGTCGCCCAAACTGCTGATAGTGATCAACCGAATATTAAATGGTACAATTCATAAGAACTTAAGGACTGGCTTTTCAACTAGAAATTAAAAAAGGTTTTAATTTAAACTCGTATGCGCATTTATTTTCTTAAAAGTGATATCATTTGCGAATAAAAAGTCATTAGACGGGAAGTTACGTCATTATTGAATAGTTATTGTCACCCCATGATTAGGAAGCTTTCATAGAAGCCGAATATCGAAGATAGCGCAAAAAAGGCATCGATTGCCTTGTACTGCTGAGAAGCCATTGGCAAAAGGTGAGGTCTCTCACCGAATGTGGTCCCCTGGCTCTACGACTCCATGTTCAATGGAGTCTTAATGTGGTGGAGGACTCTAGAAAAGATCACACTTGCAAAGAAACTCAAGAGCGTTTCTCATCAGCGGCGCTCATCAGCATGTCTGGTGCACTAAGGTCCACTCCGAAAAGGACACTTAAAGCCATCTTGCACATATTGTTTGTAGACATCTGCGGAAGGTGTATGGCTGCGACAGTTGCTATTAGACTCAAAGAATCTGAGTTCCTAAAAAACACATGTCCGAAGTTTCGAAAATCCTCACACGCTTTTACTTCATACCGGGTCATTTTGAATATGGAGTCACCAAACAGAACTATGGCGGCTAGTTGGTGTAGGGATTTACTGTCAAGAGCTCTCTATCAACTCCAGCTTTAGATTTCCTGACTATTGCAGTGTTTTTCAAGCCGAGGTTACAGTCATTAAGGTAGCCAAAGGAGGCTGGTCAAGGAGTGCCTAACCGCGCTATCAATAGCATCGAGTTACTTTATGATAAAACTGGTATGGGTGCCAGGCCACAGAGGAATCGCAGTAAAGTGTAAAGCTAATGAGTTAGAGAGAAAAGACACATTAGAAGTCGTGAGGCTTTTAACAGGTCTTTGCCTTATTAGGTTCACGCAGTAAAGCTCGGAATCCTACCAAACGCCATTTGCAAAAGCTGTGTGGAAAAAGATGAGGTGGAAACAACTCAACACTTCCTTATTGTCTGCCCGCGTTTGGGAGGTCAAGACTTACACACTTGGGAGAACCGAACTGACGGGAATGGAAATTAAATGCCTGTGCAAGTGTTTATTGGCTACTAAGCGAACACAGGAGTTCTTCTTTTCTATGTCTTCACAAAGAATCTTTGATCAACCATTTAACCTAACCTATCCTAAATTAACCCCATGTCACTTTCATGCTAACCTATACGAATTCTGCGCTTCTGGAGAATGCCTGAAACCAAACACGACTAAACTAATGTCACATATTTATATTTGATCGTTGTCTTGTGCATTATTGACAACGTTGTCTATTTAGAATTTATTTCTTTACGATTTCATAAGAATGTCTAGTTCTAGAGAAGTCCAGCCACCAAAAATAACCATAAAAGATCAGCTAATGCATTAGCCACAAATATTTCATACATCCGTACATATGTAATGTTACGTAAGACCACGCATCCACCCCTTTCCTCCGCTATGGCGTCAGCAATGCCACGCACAAATCAACTGCAAGCAAAGTGAATGAAGGAATTAATGAGTGATGTGTTCTGTTGTGTTGATGTACAGCTGTCTCCCGAATACGCGGCGGTAGGTCCGCTATGCAACACTCCCATTCATCACAATTTCAATTGCGCTGGTTTACTTGTTGGTTTGTTGCTTACATGTTGGCGTTTGTCGCTTCGCTGCCAGCTGTCAAGTTGGTAACACAGTTAACGCTTATCGTTGATGCTGCGTGACGTACGCTAACTGACAGGTCCTCTTCACCAACCAACCGTTCACTCATATTACATCACAACAAATTCAACACATTCACAAGGACATACATATATAGATGTACTCGTATTATGCCGATGTGCACACGAATGTTTAGTAGCTATAAGATATTGTACGAGAATTGAATTGCAATGGGCTCAATAATCATTTACGTCATCGAAATGTATGTAGATAACTATTTGTGTTCCAAAATCTTCGAGTGTACTACTGCGAAGAAAAATCTTATATTAGGTTGTCAAATATCTCCCTTCCGCCTTTTTGTCTTTTGAAATTCGCGGCTATGTATAAAACGCTACTTAACTCGTATCTGGCAATACTATACGTCTTTGAAAGGTCTTGACATAACCTACAAAACGACGATATGCATGATTAGTTTGGATATTGCGTTCAACAGTTATAGACGTGTCAACATGGAGTTCACTAACGCCGAAATTCGTGCTATTTTAAAGTTTTCCTTCGATAAAGGCAAATCCGCTAGAGAATCGTTCCGTGAGATTAATGGTGTTTTGGGGGATGTTACTCTATCACTTCGAACTGCGCAGGCATGGTTTCGACGATTCAGAGCGGGTGAAAACGACAACATGGTTAAGCTAACCGGCGAAAGACCTGTGGCAACGAATACCGATCAAATCATGGAAAACATTGAATTAGACCGGCATGTGGCATCTCGTGACATCGCCCAGAAAATGGGAGTTAGTCACCAAACCATTTTAAACTATCTGCAGAAGGCTGGATACACAAAAAAGCTTGATGTTTGGGTTCCGCATGATTTGACGCAAAAAAACCTTCTGGACCGAATCAACGCCTGCGATATGGAACAAACTCGATTCATTTCTGAAGCGAATGTTGACTGGCGACGAAAAATGGATCACATACGACAATATCAAGCGAAAACGATAGTTGTTGAAGGATGTTGAATCGTCCCAAACACTGGCCAAGCCGGGTTTGACGGCCAGGAAGGTTTTGCTGTGTGTTTGGTGGTATTGGAAGGGAATCATACAATATGAGCTGCTTCCATATGGCCAGGCGCGAAAGTCTACCATCTACTGCAAACAACTGGACCGCTTGAAGCAGGCGATCGACCAAAAGCGTCCAGAATTGGACAACAGGAAGGTTGTAGTGTTCCACCAGGACAACGCCAGACCACACACTTCGTTGATGACTCATCAGAAGCGACGGGAACTCGGATGAGAGGTTTTATCGCATCCACCATAAGCCCGGGTATAGCGCCAAGTGATTACCACCTGTTCCTGTCCATGGCGAACGCACTTGTTAGTGTAAAGTTAAACTCAAAAGAGGCTTATGAAAAGTGGCTGTCCGAATTCTTCGCAAATAAAAAGGGGGCGGCTACGAGGGGGGTATTATTAAATTGCCGTTTATATGGAAACAGATTATCGAACGAGACGGCGCATGTTTGAACGAAATACGATCACTGTAACTCTTTTTATAAAGCATTGAATAAAGAGCAAAAAAGCGGAAGGAGATATTTGAAAATCTTAAATCAAAATTACTTTCGGAATCGAGCTGAAACCGAAGATGTGTCTTCTGAGATTTTTTCGCTCAGTCTTGCAAAAGCTGGGCAGTCGTATCCGAGAAGATTCTTAGTCTCACTACATATGAGTCCATTGCCACCGCCCTGCCAGAACATCTACCATTGCGGCGAGAGGAACTTGGCTTAGAGCTGCTGACTCAGAGGACTTCTTTTGTCCGCCTTTAGGCCAAGCAAACCCCAATCAGAGAGCGCATACCGAAAAACATCAGAAATTTTTGGCTGCATACGAGGAAATTATTTTACATCATAACAAGTCTCGCACCTACGTTACAAGACTGGTTAGAAACTATTTGGAAACCTGCGTCTGCGAAATTTTGTATCTCCCTCCTTATAGCTTACACCTCCCGTTTTTGACTATCATTTATTGCAGCCTATGTAGACCGCTCTTGGATTACGGTTTACATCAGAAGAGGGTATCTTGGATGAACTTCTCAAAGTGTAGGGAAGATGGGAAAATTTTCTAGCTTCAGATGAGCAATATTAAAGTAAATGTTTTTTTTTTAAATAAGCGTTCAAAGTATGAAAAAAAATATTTATTGACCCAAAATTGATTTGAAACAATATAAAATCTCTAAATACAAGAACAACAATTGCATTCCAAAGTAAACAGGACTTTTTGAATCTAGCGCCTCCTGGTGGCGCCATCTATATGTTGACTAGCGCGTTAGAATCTGCTATCTTTGTCGAATGTCCAGTGAGAACTTCATGACGTTTCGTCTATTGGAAGTGAAATTATTGTGTTTTAAGTGTCAGTATGTTTGTGTTATCGGTGTGAAAATGAGCTTCGAACAAAGAGCCAACATTAAATTTTGTTTTAAAATTGGTAAAACTTTTACCGAAACGTTTCAATTGATGAAACAAGTTAGCAGAGTGCAAGAGTGGTTTCAACGTTCTCGAAGTGGTCGGGAGGACATAAATGACGATCAACATGTGGGCCAATCAAAATCCGTGATCACCGGAAATTCCATGGAAACTGTGCGTGAATTCATCAAAAATCAGCCGAAATCATCACTGAAATTCATGGAAATGGAATTGAATATCTCCAAGGAAAGACATCATTGTGACCGATTATTTGACCAAAAATCACAATTTAACCATTAACCACTCCCCGTATTCACCTGATATGGCACCGTGCGATTGCTTCCTTTTCGGAAAAATGCATTTGCCCATGAACGGAAAGCGTTATGCAGACGTAGAGGCCACTCAAAGGGTTTGCACCGGCATACTGGCGGCCATACCGGTCACCGAGCTAAAACACTGATTCGACATGCTTTTGGACCGTGCAAAAGCTGTATTGAAGCAGAAGGAGACTATTTTGAATAAAATTAATTTGATTTTGCCGAAAAAAATCCATTTGTTCTGTTTTCTGTTTTAAAGTCCTGTTTACTTTGGAACATTTTGAATAAACAAGGTATTCAAAATCAGCGAAAAATAATCAATTTCTCTAAACAACGTCAAACGTCTCATTCATATTAAATACAGAATGAATTTATTAGTAAAGCTTAAGCTAGCAACACACTCCTCTCAATACTTATTGACATTTAAGTGAACGGTCAAAGTGATTGTTGCTCGTAAAATCTGTGCAAACACTTCACGACCCTCGTTACTTCAGGCATCCGCTTGCCAGCAGTGCCGAGAACTTGTCAAAAAGTATACTTTAACAAACATATTGACACCGTGGCAGCAGCAGCGCTCAACCCCTGACACATACCGGACTAGGTATCTACACATACACTCATATGCATCAAACACGCACATCCTGTGACCACATCTTTATCCGCTCACTTGTCAAAGCATATGGAAATTTTCATTGAACTGCGAAATCTGCTACAGATCCTTGCGCTACAAACCAAAACCAAAACTTTGACACATGTCCATCGCATGGCATCGCTTCGCCCCACCCCAGCTCAGCCATTCAACGGCATGAATGCATACATATTAGCGTGCTTGAATGCCAAAAAGTGGCAAACCGCAGAGCTGAGAGTCCTTCAGGCACACACATACATACATATGGGTTTGTAGTGGTATTGCTTAGTTGGTTGATTGCTTCATTGGTTTAGTTCGATGGATAACTGGTTGTCCGATTGGTTGTTTATATGGCTGGTTAGCCTGGTTTTTCATCATCATCATCATCATCCTTGTCACCGGTTCATTGTGGTTGACATGAAAGCGTGTTCAATTGCTTGCGAAACTTTTTGAGTTTCCGTTTCATTGCTGTCCAATGATCAGCGGCAACATGGAAATACTACACTTTTATGTGCCATACACACATGCGAGCACATAGCGCAGCTCAGTTTGCTTCCTCTTTCATTTGGGTCCACTTGTAAGCTTGCCGAGTATGCTCTGATTTGTTTGCCGCTACCGAAAGGGTTGCTAACTCGCTTGATTACCCCAAATTGTATCTTCTACTTGCAGCTGTAGCGTGTGTCACTTCATTATTTGCTCATTTGTGTCATGCCATCACCCCCCGAGATGTCGATTCAGTAGCTTGTTCGAGTTCATACTTCAGTCGTGTGGCGTATGCTGCTCATTTCCGCTCCTTTAAGCACAATTATAAACATGTTTTCGGATTTCGCTAATTTAGCTCTTAAGTATCTGAGGAAAGTGAACAAGCGGACATATTCGCCACAATTTCGTTCACACACACATAAATGCAAGTATATACGTAAATAAGCATATGCTTAAACCCTTTGATTGTCCAAGTGTAGAAGCTTTTTTTGTTTGGAAAGGAAAGCCACAAGTGTGCCAAATATTTGCGAAACAAAGAACTTATCAATTTTTCTATTAATGTCAGTTGGCTTATTTGACAGCTTGCTAAGGCTAATGGGACGAAAATACTTTATTTCCATCGTTTACCCGATGACATATTTTAAAGCGAATGTTCTAAAACTGACTATAGATTCTTAAATTGAAAAAGATGACTAAAATATATTATAGCAACATAGAAACCATAGACCAAATCTTGAACTATTCTTTGGAAACCAAAACGTACGTTAGTGCCACAGAAGCTGTAGAAAAAATTTCAGACTTTCCTTGGCAGTTACCGGGTTGAGAATAAAACTCTCTTATGGATAGATTTAATGTATTTTGGGTAGGAAACATATCAATGTTAGTCTCTTATCAATATCTCTTGCCAAAACGAGGTCAAATAGACACTGAAGGCGATTCCAGTCGAGTCTTACAAGAAGTGTATGGTTTGGAGCAAGCGTAGGAATGCTGGTATTGACACAATAGGAGCCTGTTTTGAAGGCTTGTGAAAAATAACAATATGTTGCGTAGTCGGAAAAGCCTTTTCGTATTTTGTTTATTGATGTTGCAGTGCACACAATCACATTGGATCTAATACGATAATAATGTGCGAAAAAGAACATCGTCCAAGCGTGGTGAAGCTCAACAAATGGTCGCAATGCAGTATTGACGGCTCGAAAGGTTATGCTGAGTGTTTGGCGGGATTGCAAGGCAATCATCCACTATGAGCTGCTCCACTCTGGTCGAACGAATGATTCTATATATTACTGTCAGCAACTAATGAGATTGAAGCAATCAACCGAAAAAAGGGCCAGAACTGATCAACAGAAAGGGATTCGTCTTCCATCAGGACAATGCTAGACCATACACATCTTTGATGACTCGGCAAAAACTGGGAGAGCTTGGCTGGGAAGTTTTAATGCATCCAGCATATATCCCTGACCTTGCACCATCGGACTACTATTTCTTTCGGTCAATGCAGAACTCTCTTAATGGAGTAAAGTTGGTTTGAAGAGAAGCCTGTGAAATTTACTTGTCGCAGTTTTTTGCCGAGAAACCAGAAAAGTTTTACACTGATGGAATAATGTCTCTAACGGAAAAATGGCAAAAAGTGATCGATCAAAATGGTACATATTTGGTTCATTAAAGTTCATTATAAATATAAGAAAATAAGTTGAGGTTTGATTAGAAATGCGCAAAGAATACCCTATATATTCTTAGAGATGTTTTATATTATATATGCCCTGCTCTCCTAATTTAGGTTTTACCATACATTTCTAGAGAGAGAAAGAGACAGAATGAGTTAGGGAGAAGGATTGAAAGAAATAGTGTCATATATGCAATCTAACATTGACTTCATGATCATTTCAGAGAGAGAACGGGAAAGAAAAGGCGGAAAAGCTGGAGAGAAAATGGAAGAACACAATAAAACTATATACGAAGTTAGATTCTTGACTTCATGGTCAATACATCATGGTTTTCATGTATCGATTTTACGTATTTTTTTTATCAAACTGTACAAAAAGAGTTGTATTATGATGACTACATAAATTGCACCATGACAAATCGTTTCATTCATTTTCAGAAATAAAAAATATCAAAAAATATGTCTAAGAACAAGTAAGGAAGGATTAGGTTCGGGTGCAACTAACCATTTAATACTCATGCAGCTTGAATCATGAAAGCCAAAGAAATACCTTAAGATGCACAAAGTCAACCAGGGGATGGGAATCCAAACAACTGTACATACATATATCGTCCTATTCCTAATCTATTTCGATTAGTTTTCGGATGATACATTCAACCATTAGACGAACAAAACTATTATAATCTGTAGTAACATGTTGCAAGAGTATAAAAACGAAGTTCGATGCGGAAAGAGCTCCGAACAAGTAGCAGACGACAGTCAAAGGCTGCAACAAACCATAAGCGACAGTGGTATTTTTGCTGCGGCTAACATTGCCGAAGCACTTTCCAGCGCCAGAGGTTAAAGGGCGCCATCCACATGGCAATATGAGCGCATCGTGTGGCAAATGAGTGAACAAAAACAGCAACGAGTATGCATCTTTTCACTTTTTCTAGACTCAAAGAGTGAGGTTTGACTTTGAACCACAATGTTCAATATGTTGCACGACTGTTGCCAGTGTGCTAACGCGAAATGTGGCAATATTGTCTTTGATTTATTTGGCCATAAATTCATTTTTGTTCATGCACCATCGATACAAGGCAAGGAGATAGGAAGAGTTCGCAAGAAAGAAAGTACGAATTAAGAATACCAAGGATAGATGACAGGCACATATGTCAATATAGACATATATGTACATAATAGATGATGGTTTCCCAGAAAGTGATGAAAGTCTCTAGAGCTTTCACAGCTTCCCTGGAAATTTTAAGAACTTTATAGGCTTTGGAGTTAGTAATTGCTTGCCTACTTCGCATACACTTTGTATGTATGTATGCACCAAGCATTCTGCCTCTAAGCATCTCCAGTGTTGTGTTGCAAGTTCAGCTCTGCTCACAACAACCGAAAGTAACAGTTTTGTACCAGTGTGTGTGTATACTTTTGTATTTCGCCTCTGTAGGTGCACTTGCTTAACGGCATTTTCTGGTCATGTGCAATTCGATCTTAACAAATCTGTTCGCCATGCCCAACACGGCAAATGTGGCAGGCATTTGCTTGCACTCTTCGCACACACTCAATAAGCTGTTGCATCGACTCAACGTTGTTGTTGCTGGACTCATTTTTCCGCATTGCTTGATGTGTCGAAGGTTGTTAGCTTAAAAAATGGTCTTGCAACTAACGCGTGTGTTTGCTGCAAGTCTTTGGAAACAACAGAAATATGCCATTTAACGCTTGCTACACGTATGCGTTTTGGACACACATCTGTGTAAGTGTAGTAGTAGTAGTCTCTCTACTTTGTTCTGACACCTACGAAAAATTGTGAGTCTTCTTCGCTTGCCACACTATCTGCTTTGTCACTGTTGATAATCGTGCTTGCCGTGTTGCATTTACCTCCATTTATTGCCTTCATCGTTGCAACTCTGCTAAACACACATTGTCACATTGCTGTTGTCGCTCGATTGCTGGTTATAGCATTGATGCGTTGCAAATGCCAGAGGACGCACCTGCATTGGCGATATACTTAACATTTGTAGTCTGGGGAATACTCATACTTCAGAAGGTTTAATACAGTCCCAGCGGGAAAAATGCTTTCAAATATAGGCAACTTTAAACTTTATACTCAGTCCTCGCAGCGAGATACCATATATTATGACAAAAAATCGCCCGGAAATTGTAATTAAATTCCCCGGGTAAATGATATTTCAAAAAAAAAATAATTTTAAGTTGGTAGGCTGCTCAAGTGCTTCTGTTTTTAAAATGGACAAAAATTAGAATTTGTCTAAATTTTGTATTTCTAACCAAATTTCATGTGAGGAATCTGTGCAAATGTTGGAAAAGACTTACGGTGACTCAGTTTTATCAAAAAGCCTACGAGTGGTACAAACCATTCAAAGATGGTCGAGAGATCGTTGAAGTCATGCCTCGTTCTGGACGACGCTCGACCTCTTCAACTTTTGAAAACCGTCAGGCAAGTGTGGCATAGATGACAAGATAGCTCGACATTTCTCGCGAGTCCGTTCAAATGATTTCAGTGGGTATTTTGGGTACGTAAGCGTTCTTGCCAGACTCGTCCCGATAAAGCTAATTTTCTTTTCAAAAAGAGTACCGGAAACCAGTCTCTCTCAATGAGATATGGGATAGTGAGATTGACATGCAAACAAGTCAATAATCGTCGGAATGGAGGGAAATAATGAGCCGAAACCAAAAAAACGGCGTCAAAGCCGCTCAAAAATCAAGGTGATTCTCATAGTTTTGTTCGATATTCGTAGTTTGGTGCATCATGAATTTATTCCGGAGTGGCAGACGGTCAGTAAGGAGTTCTATTTCACCGTATTTACGTGAAAACCATCACATCGAGCCATTGAATTTAAAACCAAAACGCAATGAATACCATCAACTATCGTATTCACCAGATTTGGCTCCGTGTGATTTTTTCTTGTTGCCCAAACTGAAATTGTCGCTCCTTGGAACTCGTTTTCAGTCGATCGAAGAAATAAAAAAAATTCGCTAAAGGTGTTGAAGGCCATACAAGAAAGTGCTAAAGTATTTCGAGGACTGGAAAAATCGCTGGTATAAGTGTATTACATCTGGTTGGGATTACTTTGAAAGCGACAAAATAAATATTAGTAACTAATTATATATTTTGCGTTTTATTTACAATTTCCGGATACTTTTTTTTAAAGAATGAGTATGTATCATATAAATTTTTTCGGCGGAATTTATGAGAACTTTTTTAGACTTTAGTGATTTTCAGAATAGGCTTATAAAAACCTTCAGACATAGGTTATTTTCTGTAGTCGCTAGAATTATAGTATAACAAAACATCAGACTCTAGTACAGACTAGAGGGCACCATTGCTAAAATCACTGGAACGTTATTTGTTCAAAGGCGTAAACTTTTTTTGAGCTCTTCGAATCAACGTAATCCACACCATCATCGAGGTTCAGTGGAATCACAGCGATCAAATCTTTGAAAACTCCAATTTTCAAATAAATGGTTAATCTTTAGAATAAACGTCATTGTAAATATGATTATTCTAAAGATCTATTAGGAGGGAGCTATCACCAAAAACTACCGAATTTAGTGTGTACGTATTATGATTTTGGAAGGATTATTAACAATAACGCTGATTGACATTTGGCTGGATATTGGGACAAACAAATTGCTTAGAGAGATGTAGTCACAAGTAAAAAAGTGATTTCACCATTTTTCGAAGTTCAGGGGTCAGTAGGGTAATCTGACCTGTTTTTTTTTGACATTTTTTTCATAGAAATTTCTGTTCTACAATGGAACGTTTTTCCCATATCATAAGGTATATCGTGGAGTGTATAAAAAAATTTTTTTGGAATTTTTTGATGACATCTGTCGGAGAAATGGCTTTGTGAATGAGATGCGTTTTTTCACTGGCGGACACGATTTCTCATGTTTGGATCATCTGAGAAACAAAAACCCAATTTATTCTTAAAAAGTACGTGAATGGTTAAGGTCATGAAAAAATTTTGATAAATAAAAAAATAATTAACCTTTTTTTTTTAATTTTTCCCCATGTTTTTTTACATCAATTTTGACATAACATTGTCAATAAATTATAAAAAATATAGCGACGAGTTCGACCGGAATCATGTCCGCCAGTTTAAAAAAGTGTGTTTTGAGAAAAACGCTTTTAAAGTTTGAGGTGTGCACTCCGAGCGCTCCGAACGTCGAACGGTATTATTATTTTTGGACCTTTTTCGAAACCTTTCAATGATAATGTGGGTTTCTATATTAATTTTTAGGGTATAAAGGAACAGAAAATGCAAAAAACAAAATTTTTGTTTGAAAAAAGATTAAACTACTGACCCTTTAGCATTCAAATATGGATTTTCGATACTGGTCATATTGAAATCATCATTATTAAATATAGATTTATGGTAAAAAAAATTTAATCTTCGAAAGAAAATTGGTTTGATCTAATAAAAAAGTCGATTTTGCCGTATAGTGTATTTGATAGTCCTCATAAATAAGTAATACAATTTTTGTGCTGCCACTAAAATAATTTTTGTGTAAATGAATAGTTCAATAATGGAAAGAAAAAATAATTTTGACTTACCATAATTTATGTAGAATTTGCTTTTGCATACTACCGAACTGATACTTTTATTTTATTACGCAAGAACCACTTATGACCGTCATAATAGTGTTGGTCACCTTTAAATAAAAAAGAAAAAATAATTATAAAATAAATAAACTTTATATTACATAAAAGTATTATATATTTTTATATAATAATAAAATATATTTTGTTCTACTTATTGAGCCATGGCTAAACTCCTTTTTATGCCGGTATTCTGCGAGCAGTCTCAAGTCTCTAATAGAGACGAATCTGTGGTGAAATCTATTTTGAGACCGTTTGGTATTCTGGTGAGTTTGTCTCATCTCTAATTGAGCCATATCAGTCTCTAACTTGTTATGTGCTTTGCAGCAGGTTATAGAAAAATAAGAACACAACAATGGCTGATGAAGTTGGACTATTTCACCTTATGATGAAAAAACGAGAGGAGGAAGAGAGGTAATGTATTAATATTTATAATTTTGCTCTGATGGTCTGAGTAGGCGACACCATCGCTGCCGCTAAATTATTAATGGATTCGGTGTGTTTATTAATGGAATCTAAAGTTTGAATACGAAAAGCTCTCTCCTTCTCGGCTTTTCCTTTCATTAAATCCATATAATTTCGGAACATTTCGTCCGTCGTAATTTTTTTACTACGGGACGATGACGGAGTGCAATCATTGGACCCATCCGAAGTCGTATTTAGAGGTGACGGTGCAGCTGTGAAAACTACTTCTTCCTAAATTAGAAAAAGAAAAAACAATTATAAATTCTGCACACTCGTATTGGTCTTTCTTGCTATCCTTACCTCTGTGCCAATGGTTGGTACATCAGCCAACCCATCAACCGCAATTGACCCTAACGTTTCTAACGCTCTCTGCTCCGTTTCAGAGAGCTCACTTGTTAAGCTGGGACCGCCACCTGTCACCAGCTTGTGCGCCTTGGCTTTCCTTGCGCGTGACCTTATTTGCGTTTTCCAATGGCTCAGATTCTGTAAATCAAAGGACATAAATATATACATATGCCAATATCTATGGTTAAATATTACTTCTCTCCATTTTATGGGGTTCCGGGAGGGCCCTTTTAGGGCATTTAATTGCACGGAGAGTTCCGCCCAAAGCTCCTCCATTCTTTTCGGCCGCGATGGGTCGTTTTGTCGTTTACGATTGTGCACTTGCACTCATCTCTAATCAGCTAAACTAAACAGCTGATTGCTGCCCTTCTATTCACCATACTATTTGGTGAATATTTTTGAGACTGTATCTGCCAGAATACCAAAATGAGACATCCTGACTAACAGAGTCACTAAATTACGATTGTCTCAATTAGAGACATGAGACAATCGTGACAAGCAGAATACCGGCATTAAGCTACACTGAAAGCAGTTGCCACAGGGATTGCAATAACAATTCTACATTTGTTATTCTACTGTTTGTTTGTTTAACTTCTGAAAATTGCGAATTTTTTATAAAAATAATAGTAGGCCTATTTTTAGAACCATATCAGCATTGCATCATCCTTAGACTTGGTTAGATAAAACCTATCGAATGTGTCCATCCTAATATTTTTTGTATTTTTGGTGACAAATGAAAATGATCGGTATATGCGAACGTCTACTGCGTTTACAAGAAACCTTTATGAAATAAAATTATTCAAATATGTTCGAAACTTTTTACTAAAAAACACCAAAAAGTTCCGATGTAAGTGCGTTTCAAAAGTCAATATATGCAAAACTGATTGCACTTCTAGAATAATCCTTGACTAATAGCTGTACTTAGTACATTATATGTATGTATACTCGTACCATTGAGAACTGCTGAAATTATCTGAAAAATCGCGTGGTTGAAGACTACCGTGAGGTCTGCGTGAATACAACGGAAATGCACCAAAAAGATGTGGACGCATCTTAAGGAAAATTCATTTGTAATTTCTGCTCCGCCTAGAACCATTTTCACTCCTAAAATGCTTTCACACCCACGTCGTTTCTAAGTGCCGTTACACCTCTGAATTGCAATCGCAGATGACAAGCATTGTTGCAGCAACATTAGCAGCGCATACGTGCAACATGCGCACCTGTAACGCTAATGATCTGTTCCCATTAAGATATGGGCATATAATTGGCAACATTGAAGATGACATTTATGATGATTACAGCAACGCAACGGGACAATTGTGACCAAAAGCTCGTGAATTTAAAACATGGATGGGAGTGGACATAATGGAGAACTGGCAACAGTTGGTGTATGGTACATAAGAGTACAAACAGTATGTACCCAAGTAACTTCGTTTAGCGGTCGGTCGGTTAAAATAAAAAAAAATGTTCGTCCTAAGTGCTTTTGTTTTAGTTTCCAGTCACTGTATCTATCTGGGTATATTGTAGGTAGGAAGAAAACGTTTTTCGGTGTAAAAGTTTTTAGTTCTCGCTGTGAGAATGCAAGGCGATTTTCAATATTTTAAGCCCGCACTGTTTGAGAGATTAGCTAAGAATTATTTAGCAGCACATAAAATGATTAAAATTTTTACAAAAATAATAAATATATGTATATGTAAAATATCTATATTGAATTCAGTAAAAAGAAAACTAATATTTTTGTATATTTAGTTAAAATTAACCAATTTACATCAAAACGTTTTCTTCGTTAACTTCTTGCCATTTTTACGGTAATATTATAATGCCACTCTCATAGAAAGCCTCCTTTTGATAGATCACGCTTGAGTTTTTTTTTTGTTCAGTATTGTTTAGCATTTCATCAACGTTTACAGATCGCTCAACTTTTTTACGAAAAATCTCGTAAATAATGTATTTCGCGCGCTTCGCTCAACTTTTGGTCAACATAATCGGCCCACTATTCGCAACACCATCACCACCCATCTTCAGCATTCATTATTGGATAATATTTGACCGAATAGACCACGTTCAGCGCGCAGTGAAAAAAATATAGCAACCGTAGCTGAGATAGTGGAGAGTGTATTCGGCGTAGTTCGCAGCAACTCAGACTGACGAATGGAACGACTTGGCGCATTTTACGTCCAGATCTTAAATTGAAAGCATGCAAAATACTTCTCGACCTTCTCAAGCAACATCAAGCCAAGTTTTATTCGGCGATGGAGCCCCTTACTGGCTCAATGGGTATGCAAACAAGCAAAATTGTCGCATTTGTGACGAAGAGCAACCTGAAAAAATTTAAGAGCTGCCATTTCATCCAGAAACAACAACGGTTTGGTATGGTTTTTAGGTCAGTGGAATCATCAGTCTATATTTGTTCAAAAATGAAGCAAGTGGGAACAAAACCATCAATTGAGACCGTTATCGCGACAAGATAACCGACTATTTGATGCTTGAAATTGGAGTTCGTGATCTCGGTGACATTTGGTTTCAAAAAGAGGGCGCCACTTTTCACCCATCACATTACCAGTCGAAACGTTCGAACGAGTAATCGAAAATTGGACTCAACGGATATACCATCTAAAGTCGCGACCAACATTTGAAAGAGGTAATCTTCAAAAAATTTATTCCAAAGAATGCACTTTCAAATGGTAATAAAAAATTACATTAAAAAAAGAAAAATAGAAAAAGTACGAAACATCGAAATGGATCAGTAGCTACATGAAAAGCTTCTGACGAAGATTTCGGAGATTCGTTGAGTCACTATTCATGTGTGTGATCTTGCTTTGGCCTTGTGGGAAATATTTATTCTAATATTGGCTAATGCCGGTCACTTCAGTTCCGAAGTAAGAGTTTGGCTGTAAAGGATTCGTAAGTTCATAGTAAACAATTTCATAAAACACATAACAAAATCTTTCTGAACGACTTCACCGGCTTGGCTACGGTTTGCCCTGATTTATTTTAAGACCAACAACACCAAAGCTTTCTTTTGGAATTTCGAATACATCGATCCTAGTGGGACTATTACAAATAATAATGCTATCGATGTTGGAATAGCTTCATGAAATTTGCTTGTGAATAAGGATGTATTTATAGTATATGACTCGCCCAAGCAAGGCGCTTGTTCGTAACATAAGGTTTGAGTAAAATAAAAATAAAATTTTTTCGAAAGAGTAAGTCGATTGGGGCTGGCTGCAAGTTAGTATATAGCCAAACTAGTTCACCAGTTTTTCAGACATCGGTATGAAATTGCTACTTTTGTCCGCAAGAAGTTGCTCATTTGTCAAAACCGGCGTTATCGGTCCAGTATGGCATACAGCTGCCATACAAACTGAACGTTCGGAATCAAGTCCTTGTCCTGTCATACAAACTGATTGATCTAAATCAAGTGTTTGCTACAAGTTCTAAATATATTGTTCTTGTTTAGATTTCAAAATGTGTTGGTTTTGGGAAACATGTCTTATAAACAAACCTAACTCTTGTTAACGGCTGCTTATTAAAAACAAAAACGTAAATTTACAACAATTGATATTTAAAATAAAACAAATATGTTATAATTTCAGTAACACTCTTCGCTCTTCATTGCCAAATTCGAGCCAACTCGCATATGTAGCACACACCATTCACTAAAGTCAATTAAGAGAACAATTGTGAACACCTCGCATATCTCATCTCCCTAACTAGCTAACAGTAATTGCGCTGCTGCATGCAACATGTTGATCGAGTATAAGCGAGGTCCCAACAAAGGATTCACATATACACATATAACAGCTGAATTAAGTGCTGCCATGTATGGCAGCAAGTCGAAAAAATACAACGGGACTAATCTAGGCAGCTTCGAATAGTTTTCCAATTGTTGTGGCACACAATAAATATGCATGGCTGTGTGTAGTAGTACCACCACCATAACACTGGCCAGTTGTTGTGCGAATAGTTTCAATCAAAGTCAACGGGGTGATGTTGACAACATTCAATATTTTGCTTGCAACACCTACTCTACATACGTGCAACACCTGCCGCTGTCACTCGGCACATCTCGTTCGCATGTCAGTCAATTCATTGCCTTTTTTGCCTTTGTATTCCAGCTGTTGTTCTTGCCGCCATTGTTGGCAATATTGGCCAGGCTGAATGCAAGTGCACCAGCAGCTCAAACATTAATTGCTTTTAAAAGCGTTATCTGTGTACATGCAGCGCGCCATACACCAATCCCCATAGTGATTGTGTGATCATGAATAAAATGACGAATGCAAATACGAAGTAAATAAATAAATAAAT
Source organism: Bactrocera tryoni (assembly GCF_016617805.1). Lineage (NCBI taxonomy): Eukaryota > Metazoa > Arthropoda > Insecta > Diptera > Tephritidae > Bactrocera > Bactrocera tryoni. The sequence goes on from NC_052502.1 coordinate 33,630,029, forward strand.
TGTCGAATAGCAAGAAAAACGAAAAAAATAATATGGATGATAATGAAAAAACTCTTAACACCAGAGTGTTGAATAATGAATAGAATTGGTTTTGTATGGGTCAGAAATTAAATCACTTGTCTTGCTATGAATTTCAATTAAGGCAATCGCTTGGACATCGAAACGAAGACAAAGTGCTGTGCTGGATATACACACATACATATATACATAACCAAGATACTAATGGAAATATAAAAATCTAACAAAAAACAAGAAAAAACGTTAACCTTGGTTGTATTGAATCTATAGTAAGCTTCAAAAATAAAGACAAAAAATGTCTTAGTAGAACTTGAGTCTAATCATTCGGTTTGTAAGGCAGCTTCGTATGTACATATATGCTATTAATTTTTTCTTCGAAGATTTCACCATTAAATTAAACCATAACCCATGTCATCCTGCAGATATCTCTTCAAATTAAAAAAATTTCCATGCAAGCACTTGGTTCCGACCGTTCAGTTTGTATGGCAGCTATATGTATGCTATACTGTACGATATCGTCGATTCCGACAAATGAAGCTTCTTGAAGAGAAACGTATATGAAAAAATTTCAAATAAAATTACAGTCGCGTTTATACAGATGGACAGATGCTGATCATTTATGTATATATATTTTAAAGGGTCCTCGATGTTTTTTCTGGTGTTACAAACTTTAAGGCAAACTTAATATACCCTATTTAAGATAGAAAAATTATATGGAAGAGTCCCTCTCGAGAGAAAACAATCCCACTAAGGCTACTCAATATTAACATATCTAAAGACTTATTTATCAACTGATAGAGCCCTATGGTATCGAAGAAAATTCTAAGAAGCGAATAATTGCCATTGAGCTTTTGTCCAAACAACGAGTCCAGGCACATGTTGTCCATTACCTAGCGCCCATTAGCTAATCACTTGGTTTATTTGCTCAAATATAAACGAGCATTGGCGTTTGAAGGGACCGACTTCGAATTGATAATTTTAAAGTTTCGATCTCACACCACTTTTTTCTTAAGCAAAATGAAACTGCCGAACTAAATTGATTTGGATTATTAAACAAGTTAAAAAGATCTTGCTAATTTGTACCTTCAGCAGGATCATGCACCATGACACATAAAAATCAAATCATTCAGCTTCAGCTACTCAAAAGTAAATCACGTGAACTAGCTACCCAGTACTTCAGGTTTGAATACTCTGTGGCGTCTTTGAGCGTTGTTTAGCTAAAAGCAAACTTCCCTAAAACATATCACCTGAGATATTCTAAATAGTTAGGAATTATGTATTCAAGTCTCTGCCATTATTAAAACCGTGTAAAATCTGAATAAATTTCCCATTTTCCTGGGTTGTTTATTTCAAATTACTTTAACTTATCATTTTGGCTTTGTCATAATCTTATATTCGGTATTTTTAGCCTCATTACACTGCTACTCGTTCACCAATATTCGGTATCTCAACTGCCATTTCGAATACATCACTGTAAGACACATCACAGTCTGTCATCATCGGCGCTTTGTGACGAAATGGGATTAAGAAACAATAGCTTGTCAGCTCTGAAGATTGAATTTACGTGTAAGTATGAGAAAATATTGATGAATTAAATTCGAATTGTCAATAAAAGTGACTCGTTCTCAATCATTTTATCCTATGCTTTGTATAAACTGATGGAAATGCATACTTGCATGTGTCATATGAATATTATAAATAAGAGATTGCATAAGAACTGATATCTTGTACTTCGCTCATGCTCTATTTAATAGAAAGGCGTCGTGAGAATTGTAATATTATAAGGAAAGTAATATATATTTTATAGAAGCTTCAGTTGCTCTGATGTCGAATACAAAACTCTCTCGCTAGATCCAAAATAAGTTTCGCTAAAATAAGAGAGGAAATATGTAAGTAAGTTTTATTTAACAGATGTCTGAACTAACCAATTTTTATGCCCTAAACAGGGTATGTTATGTTTGCAAATATGTTTATGACATCCAAAAGAAAATGATCAGTGTGACCGATTTAGCCGTATCCGTGTGTCTTTGTGTATTTGCATCCGTTTGTATAAATGGGAAATAGTTCCTCAATTTTTGAGATATCGATCTGAAATTTTGCACATCCCTTCCTCCCCAAGAATCTCCTCATTGGTCCACTATAGCACATAGCAGTGACACAAATTTAACGATCGGAATCCAGGGGTTGTACTGTTACCTTTGTCAAGATATTTTCAGGAGTTTTCCATGACAATATACATACAATCTTCTAAATTGTTTCGATTGAGTCACTGTAGCATGTAGCTGCCATACAATATTTTGTATTTGTCAAGGTTCTGCGAATGATTTATGATCCTTTGCGCATTGGCAACGGCGAATACCGCAGTCGATGGAACGATGAGCTGTATATACATTGACATAGTTCAGCAAATTAAGAGGCAGCGGCTACGCTGGCTAGGCCATGTCGTCCGAATGGATTAAAACACTCCAGCTCTGAAAGTATTCGACGAGGTACCCGCCGAGGGAAACAGAGGAAGAAGAATACCTCCACTCCATTTAAGCTATTCGCTTAAACGCGTAAACGGTGTCTACGCCTATAAAGAAGAAGAGTAATTTAGCTTCGTCGTATCCGAGGTTATCGATTTTTCTTATTTATATTACCAAATAGTCGAAAATGGAAGACAAAAAACTGGAGAATATCTACTTCATCTGTATTCAAAACCTATTTGTAAGAGCGCATTTTCGAAATATAGTTTTAAGGTCTAAAAGTTGATTTACATTTCCTGAAGTTAGAAGTTGAAAAAATATTTTCTCTGAACAAACAATTCTCACTTGGTTTGTGCTGTAGTTTTACTCTGTACTTTATTGAATTGTAATACTTTTTATACTCCTGCTACATTTTGCTAGAGAGTAAACTAGTTTTGCTCACTTAACGAGAAAGACAAAGAGTTAATATTTATATAAAAAATGAAGATGACGAGACGAGTTGAAATCCGTCCCCCGTACAAGCTGTAACTTTAACAAAAATTGATATATCTTTGTGAAACTAGGCGCTCCTTGGCAAAAAAGTAAGGACGAGTTCGTAGATGGGCGTAATCGGAATACCACCGAGCCTACAAAACGCCATTAATCAAAAACGTATAAAGTGCCATAACTAAGTTGTAAACTAAGCTATAAAACTCTAATCTGGCACAGGGGATCGCACAGGCAAGAGGCACCTGGAGGAAACAGCTCTTTAATAAGTTAAATGTATATATCTCCTAAACTAATAAAGCTACGATAACTAAATTAGCTAAGCGCAAATATTACACAGGTCAACAAAAAATTTTTTTTTTTGGGTTTCTGTTCTCATGCTTGAATTCTGATCCTAGACATTGAAAACCACTTAAATATTAATCTGTAGTTCTTTAAGTTTGCTTTGGGCTGATCTATGTACATCGATAAGTATATTTGGGGTTTATTACGAGAGAGCTCATATTCGCATAAAAGAAATACAAAAAATATTCACTTTTAGACAGTAATTTCTTGTTATTTTACATTTATATATTATTTTTTTCACACATCTTAAATAAAAACGACTCTTGTATCTAAAAAAAAAGTTTTCTAATTATAATCTATAGTGAAATTGTAGAAAAAATATAAAAATCAGTCATTTCTGCTTAAAAATCGAAAAATTGCTTTAATTTCTACAAAAGCAAACTTTAACTGGAAAAAAAATTGTTTCCTTATTTCTGTCATAGGAGAAACTAAAATTTAACATGTAGATGTCAGACCCAAAAATCGTGTTGACCTGTGTTATAAGAGCTCTTCACAACATTGTGAAAATTAATGAAATCAGAAGATAACCTCGATCAGTCCCCCTATAATGGTATTGTCAAAAAACTATTAAAAGCGCAATTAATCAATAACGAAAAACGCCAGAAACATCCGGAGATGATATGGGACGGCTTTAAAGGAAGCACCCTCTTTTCAGTGAAATCACATATCTCGGGACAGAGAGAATCCTTTCCTGATAGTAGTATGTCCGTATGTTACAAATGTGTTGAATCGAGTCAATATTTCCCTTAGCTCTTATATACCTAATATAAAGATTTTCGAACTTCTGGGTGACTTTATACCGCATATATCGGCCAATATGTAAGTTATCTTAATAAAATAGCTTAGAATGAATAAAATCAGGTGAAAACTCGCCCTAGAACAAATATATATCACGAAGGTACTTCCAGCCTTTAAACCTTGCAAGTTGCTAGAGTACAAAATGTTCGGTTATAACCGAACTTAGCTGCTCCTTACTTGTCTTTTTTATCTTATTTTAAGGTCTCCTCAATAAAACATTTTAATTTCAGATATTCAATTAAACAACTTGTTTGCTAGTAAATATTGAAGCTAAATTATGAGTACAAGGTGGTTCGTAATAAAAATTTATTGATAATTAGTAAAAATCGTTTAATAAGAAGTAGCTTTTTCTAATGTTTATTAACACGACTTGGCTCATTTGGTAGCTTCGACAAGTTTCGCAGCAGCTCATTCTGTAAATCGTGTTTAATTTAGAAATATGAAATGCTAATGGATTGTTCTCATGATACTGGTTATCATTCACATATTTCGTGAAGATGTTTAGTATCACCAAACAACAGTCTAATGATAAACCCCACCAGCATAGTTGAGAAAGAATTCTCAACTTCAAACTCCTGAAATCTCAGTATATAATTTACCACTTACTTTTTCCCTTACTCCGGAAAGGTTTCAGAACACAATGTTTCACTTAAAAGGAGATTACAATTTTATTGATCGCTGATAGAGGTTATAATAAAACTCTCCCTGGTCCGATACCAGTGGAGGTTGTAGATTTATGAAATTATAAATTACTGCTACGCGCCGAAGATCACCAGACGTAACAGGATGATTGAGCTGCCGACCAAAAGGCGGAGAAAATGCCAAAAAAAAAGGATGGTTGATCTGCTTGCCGAAAATGAAAGATGTAGAACGTCCGCCGATGTTTTCTAATCGAAATTCGTGATCGAAGGGGCGGTTCACTTCCAGGACGAAGCTTTTTGCTCGTTGGGCGGTGGTGGATTAGCAGCTGTGCGTATTGGTGTGTGTGTGGTGTTTTCTGCTGCTTTTAGTGGATGTGTGGTGTGTGAGGAAACTGCTGTCTTCAGGTGTGGTGTATGTGCCAGTGTTGCTTGTGAGTGGTGTGTTGTGTGGTGTAGTGGAGCGTGAGGGCGGGAAGCTTAACTCATTTAGCCACTCAGACTCAAGTTCTTATCTATACGAATATGCCACTGTAGGGCTCAACGATGATCGGGCTAATGCTTTAGGCTGCAATACAAAAAATGGTATACTGAAATTTGTCCCAAAATCCCTTACTGCAATTAATTTTGGATATAACATATATGTTTCAAGCGAAAATTTCTATTATTCGAAATAACACAAAGCATTATATAAACGTACCACCCTACATCTACATATTACAATATAGTAAATAATATACGAACAAAAAAAAAACGGTTAAGTAAAAAAAACTGGACTAATAAGCCACCAGTGGCACTCATGAGAAGTAGAGGCAACAATCTAATAGACGCTTACTGTTGTTAGCGGCAACATTAAATACTACCATGTATACATATATGTATGTATGTTATGCTTGTATGTAAACAAGGCTTGTTATCGCTGCATTTCAGAACCGGTGAGTGCTGCGCTTTTGATTTCCACCGCTTTGTCAGACAATTTAGACTAAAAGCAAATGGAACGCAGCTCTAATGTGATTTCCCGTTTAAAGCAAACTAATAGCCAGGGAAACACAACCGCAGCAGCTATACACACACGCACTATAAGCGACTACCTTTCAAGGATGACTTTCCAATATGGCTACCTCACGGCGTATATGTACCATTGGCAAATTGCCTCTACCGCATTGATATTCAATTAAAGGCCTTTAGTTGCATTAAAATTGTGGCATGTTTGTGTTTTTATTTTACTTTCGGTTTTTTTTATGCGCAAGTATGTTTTATTCTAATGAAAATGCGCAACGAAATTCAATTATCTTGTTACTCTCCCGCTTCGATGCATTTTGAAGCTTTGTGCGTGCTGCTGGGCGTTGGTGCAAGCAAACGGTGGGCGTTTTGCTGACCTGCAGTTTAAAGCGTTATTGTTTGTTTGCGTGTGTTTGTTTTTCTGCAACATGGCAATAAAAATGTTGCGACGTAATTCAAACGAAAAACAATAGCAACAACAGCAACAAGAGAGGTAACAAAATTTAATTTCTCCCTTGCAACACAATGCGGCACTTGGTTTTTTCGCACGCACGCCTCGCAGACACACTTACACACACAAAAGCGTTTACTCCTAAGTGCTCACACACTCATATACATATGTATATATGTATGTATGTATATTGAATGAAAACAAAGGCTACGCGCAGTAATCAAACCGGAAAGTAACAGTTCATAATGTCATTTTTGTAGCAGCGAAATGTCGCTGTTTGCTGCATCCGGTTACAAACCACCAACACTGCGGTAGTTGCTGCTTGTTTGTAAGTAATACCCACACCTCGCGCCACTGCAAGTTGTAGGCACACTGAAAATATTATGTGTTAGATTAGTAAGTTAGATGTTTTGAAAACAGTTTTGGAATGCCGACAAGACTATAAAAGGCTAAAAGGGGTATATACTCGCATAAAAATGAAATCAATACAGTAGAATAACAGTTTAAGTTATTGTGGGCAAAAAATAGGAAGACTTTTCTAATTTAAAAATCACGCGAAAACCTATTTATTATTTTTCTAGGTTGGTATGACTGTCAGTGACATCTGTACAAAATGTCACTCAACAATAATCATTAGTGCTCAGTGTACGCTTGTCTGTCTGAAGTCCCTAAAGTGCATTCGGCGATTTTTGCGATGAATGAAATTATTCAACAAATTTCTGATGCCGCAACGTTCAGAATGTTGGAAAAGGCATTCAGTGGTAATTATCTGTCGCGAGTAAGTATTTTGGATTGATACAAATTATTCTAAGAGGGTTGAGAACGCGTCGACGGTGAAGCACGTCCAGGACCACCATCAACATCAACTGATGAGCACCACGTCAATAAAAACCGTTTTTGTTCATTTGCGCCTAAGGAGACTGATACTACGATTGGTTCCAAAACCACTAAATTTTTTCGAAAAAAAAAATCGCGTTAACGTCTGTGAAACAATGCTTTCCGACTACTTGGATACCATCAAATGTATTATTACTGTCGATGAGTCTTGGCTCTGTGCTTACGACCCGGAAACAGACGATCAATCGGCCGAATATCGTGGCAAAAGTAAGCGCAGGCCGGAAAACTACGTTAAAGCAGGTCACAAATCAAGGTTATGTTGAAAATTTTCTTCGATTGTCGAGGTGTGGTGCATCCGAAATACCTTACGACCGACCAACTGTCAAGAGCGAAAACTATTTTAGTATTATGCATCGGTTGCGTGAAGCTGTTCGTGAACTTCTGGCTATTCAGCAACCCCAAACGACCGCTCCGGGGAAAAGTTTTAAGACAATTAAAGACAGTAAACGTGAATCGCTACGTGCATTGAAAGCTATTCCGGAAATTGAATTTAACAACAGTTTCGAGGATTGAAAAAACCGTTGGCACAAGTGTATTAGGGCAAAGAGGGATTACTTTGAGATTAAATTAAGAATTATAAAATTGTGAATATTAGAGTAACATTTTTTTTTTCAAAAACACTTTTGTTCAAAAACAACGACTAGTTCATGATTCGGAGCGGAGTTTGGAAACGTGCAAGCGTAATAAAACCGAGTTTTTGCATTAAAATGGCTCTATAGCTTCACTCTAAAGTCCAATTCATAATCAAGCCACTTTAATTCCGCTATCAATATAACAAAAACGGGTCGAAGCACCGCTACCGTCATACATTTTACAACAGGTTAGTTATGGGATATTTTTAGTTCTTCAATAATGTTAGCCTTTCTCTGATTATAGCTGTTCTCGCTAATCACTATGCTATCGGTACTCGGATGCCAGTTCAAGTAGCTATATGGTAAATACGAGGTAAAAACATCTTGCTAGTTGATTATAGTGCTTTTGCGATTTCAACGCTCAAGCACTCTCGAGCTTACCGGTAAGCTGACGAATAGAAATAAAAAACCAAAGTAGATTCTTATTGGTCTCAAAGAGTTGTAAGACCGCAGCGAATCGTTCGATAATTTTGTAAACTCACAGTCATAGAAACTCTTGTCACCATTAGAAAAAAAATGGGTTAGTCGAATTTTAAAACCTCCTTTTGAGGCGAATTTTTCACCAGCAATCGTCATTGACAAGAACAGGTACCAATCACTTGCTGTCAGATTTAGACTATGATCTAGATAAGAACCTCCTTGCTGCAGCTTCTATCAATATATCTGGCCTGGTGTTCTCCTGAAGGAACACAATTTGTCTCCTAGTTAGCCAAAGCTGATCACTTCTGCGCGATTGCTTTCATCAGATAATCCAATTATTGACAGTGCCGCTCCGAACTAAAAGCAAAGCCGTAGAGGAATAGCTTCTAATAGATGCTCCCATATCTATTGCACCATACACAAACTTCCTGACTGTGAATTCGCGGTTGGACCACATTCGTGAGTCGACCACATATCGAGCTTTTTTCTGTATCTAGCACTATTTAAATGATTTCAAATGGAAATTTTTAGTTCCCTAGCTGTCGAAAAAGTGCTTATATTTATTATTTATTCAGTGTTTTCGACAATTGCCCTTTCTTAACAGAGTATACTTTGACACTAAAATTACCGGATCGGAATTGGCAAAAACATATAGCGTTACCTGATCGCACTACATATATATAACAGTGACTAAATTAATATATGGATGTGAAGTAGTGATTGATGACTAGAACATACTGAAGTTATGGAGGCAACACTTCTACAGTCCACTGAATGAGATAGTGAACCCGACTCCCCAAACGATGAATAGCAATTATCCGCCTGAAGGACCACAAAGCGACGGGGCCGATGGATTGACACACAGCATCTCTTCATCGATTTCTAAGCTGCTTTTGACAGCACGAAAAGTAGCTACCTTTATGCCGCGATGTTTCAATTTAGTATTCCCGCAAAACTAAAACGGCTGTGTAAACTAACGTGGAGTAATACCAAAAGCTACGTCCGGATCGGGAAGGACCGTTACGAGCCGTTCGATATTAAACGAGGTTTCAGACAAGGCGACTCCCTATCGTGCGACCTCATGTCTACCCCAAAAAAAGAAGAAGAAGAAATTCATCTAACAATGGATTTCTTGTTGCTAGAACTTATATTTAGTTGCAATTTTTGCCAAATTCATAAAGTGCCCTTTAAGGCGATTTTTCGCAGTGTGGAAATCCTTCAGTGCTTTAAAGGCAACAAAGCGACAGTATTGTTTGCTTACTGCAATCGCCATTCAATGGAGCGGCTTTTTGCCAACCACGCCCATTACAGCCTAATAACAGCACCGACATGACAGAGGCCTTCAATATGACACGACGAACAAGCAATAAAGTTTGCAGCGAGCGCGCCCTTGCACCTCCGCGCCTTTGCCCTACACCATCGGCTTGCAATCTGTAGCGCTAATTTATGCGCATCCTTTGCGCCACGCACCGGAATATATTGACACACACACACATACGCAGAGGAGGCGATTTGATTGTTTGTTCGCCGGCAATGTTTATATGCGGTTACACCTTTCACACAACAACAGCATCATGTATGTGTGTGTGTGGGCAACCTTGCATTTCCGTCGTCAAACAAAAATCGCGCGCTCGATGAGTGGTCGCCACAGCAACGCGCCGCCGCCGCCGCCTAGTGCACCTGCCAGTCTGCGCGTTGTTGCTGCTGTCGCTTTACTGCTGCGTTTGTTCGCCAACAAGCAGTGTATTTATTGCGTTTTACGCTGTTGTTGCAAGCATCATTCGTTTGCGCGCTGCCGCACAATTCATTTAAAAGGCCACAAAGTGCGTGTATCAGTAACGGCAACGACTGTTTGCACTTTCGGTGCCATGCGCACACACATACACACTAAAGTATTGCATGCTGTGGCAAAAGCAAAAAGGTTGCATGCAACACTCATTCACTCACCAGCTGATTGCTATTGAAATCATGACGTTGATGCGCGTGCGGCCTGTCAGCGGCAGCATAGCTTGCAACAAGCGGCTGCGGCGATCACGTTTGTGGCTTGCGCCATCATAATTTGCGCTCGCCTATTAGTTGCGGCTGTGTGTGTGTTGCTGTTGTTTTTGCAGTTGAAAACTAAATTTTCTACTCGCGCAAACTCGATATGCGAGTAAGTGGCACAAATTGAATTTACTGCGGCAAAACTAGATAACTAAATTAAATGCAAATTCCAACTCTGCCTGCAACGCGTTCATGCAACAGGCATTTACGTCGGCTCATCGAGGCATAGTCTAAGAATTCGCACATTAAAACATAGGTGTTTAGTGTAAAATATTTAAACAAATTTTGCATGTAATTAAACAAACACGAATTCCTTCGTAAGCCCACCCACACAAACATAATTTTATCTAATTGCTTGGCTGTTTTGAGTCAAAGCAACTTTTGCCAACCAGCTTGTGTTGGTTAATATATACTTTTAGGCTAAATCTGAAACCCAATGAATTGTGATTAACTGGATTATTTCTGCTCATATGCATGAAGAAGTTACCTCCTATGACGAGCACAGGAGCGGATTTTCAGGGAAAGATTAAAGGCAGGCCATTAAAAGCACTAGAAATGATCAGTGGGCGCAGGATTCACAGAAGTGAACCAACAAGTGAATAATGATTGCAGTGCCGAAGAATTTAGCTTGTATTTTATTAGTTCGCAAGTTTGCAAAGGTCCCCAGTTTTGTGCTTTGTGCTCGAGACCCGCCACGTAAACAAATACCCCGAATGAAATGAACAAAACAGCCACGGATGACAGGCTCCTTTTTTAACGACGACCACTTCTCAAGACCAGAACACACTCTTGTAGACGCCACAAAGGTGATCTAATGACTGATGACCAGAGAATACTGAAATTATGCAGGGAACACTTCTCCAGCCTGCTGAATGGCACTGAAAACATTAACCGCTTTCCGACGAATCGAATAGCAATTGCCCGCCTGAAGAACAACAAAGTGGCGGGGGACGATGAATTGCCAGCCGAGCTATTCAAAAACGGCGGCGAAGAACTGATAAGGAGCATGCATCACCTTCTTTGTAGAATATGGTCGGATAAAAGCATCCACGACGATTGAAATTTAAGTGTACTCCGCACAGCTCTACAGCACTCTACAGCTCTGAAAGTATTAAGCAGGGGAAGAGGAAGACCTCCTCTCTGTTGGAAATGCCAGGTGGATAAGATCCTGGCTACACTTGGAATCTTCAATTAACGCCAAACAGCGAAAAGGAAGAACGGCTGGTGCGCTGTTGAAATCTCGACTGTAACGGCATAAGCGGTATCTATGTTAATAAAGAAGAAGAATAGTTTTCAAGATAACCCGATAGACTGCAAAGAAATTGAGTTACCCAACGAATGCCGTCACAGTTGAATAAGGATCGCCGCTATAGAGAAAGGTAAACAGAGTCGAACAGCTTTTTGAGTTTATTGGTTTAATATGAATGAAAATGAAAAGAAGGTCGCCAGGTTGAAGGTTGAAGGTTATTGGAAATTCCGATATAAACTATTTATAAGATTGCTTAGCTTTGTGTATCAAACGGAGGTTTGCAAAAAATTGTATTTGAAAAAAATTTTTTGTGGAGAGTTGCCACCTCCTTTAAAGCCTTTATTCACTTAGCTACATAATATAAACAATATTTTTACAATGTGTGTATTTGAATTGGTTGATTGCGACAGTATTCCGGCCCAGAGTGGAACATAAAAGATTTATTAAACTATTAATTTTTAGTAAAGCTTACATCGCCGCAATGATAGGCATCCTAACTGGACCGCTCACGCGGTGACGCAAAAAATTTTAGAGAATGCAATTGTCAAAGTTGCAAAGAGTAAGACAAGGTGGAAACATCTAGACGAAAGTGTTCGCTGTACAGACTAAGGTTGAAACATTTCGGTTTCTATACTTTTTACGAACCCTGGGTTGGAATTGTTATTAGCTACCTCAATAAATGTGTGGTAGGCTCAAGGCATTTTGTCGACATCCAACACTCTCTTTGATCCAGGAGTTCTAGTCATCCCAGACTCAGCTATATATATCTGCCCTAGTAGGAATACTTCTGCCCTCACCAAAAATCAGCCTATTTACCTTACCTAACCTAACCTACCCTTAAGATTTTAAAACAATTGCTAAAGTATCTTTTCTTCAGTTCCAAAAGTCTCACCTAGTCTAAATCTGGTACTAAAGAATATAACGATTTCACACTAGAAGACACAACATAGGTTTTTAGATTGAGCACAAACCAAATAATAGGTGAGATGGTAAAAACTTCTGTTTCGACCGATGTGGAGGGTGGTGTTTATACATATTTCTAACGGATGATCCAAATAGAGGTGTTTTATTCAATAGCCTCTTTTGCATAGATCACGCCTGAGGCCGGCCAAGTTATCTGGTTATTTCTGTTCAGTATTCTTTGGCATTTCATCAGAGAAAGACTTGCGTCTGAACAACGTTTACAAATCGTTCATCTTTATTACGAAAATTGACGTTCTGTAAAGAATTTGTTTTCCGACTGAGTGTACTAATCGCAACACCGTCACCAATCTTGAGACCTAGCATTCATTATTGGATAATATTTGGCCGAATAGGCTACGTCCAGCACGACGTTTCCGAGTTAGGTTGTGTTCAGTGTTGAGGCCAATTTCTGGTTCAATGGGTATGTAAACAAGCAAAGTTACAGGAAGCCGCTCTATTCAGAGTTGAGAGTTGAGGCTCATTTCATTAAGTAAACAAGCAAAGTTACCGCATTTGGGATGAGAAACAACCTGAATAAATTCATGAGTTGCCATTTCATCCAGAAAAAACAACGGTTAGGTGTGTAATTAGTGAGAACACTTCGGTTAGCAGATTATTTTACTTTTTGTGCCGGTCGATTGGTCATCAAGATTGTGTGATATCACACCATTAGACTTGTTTCTGTGGGCAGATATAAAATCCAAAGTCTATACGGACAATCCCGCTTCGATTCAGGCCCTGGTGCAAAACATCGCGCGTGTCAATCGCCGGTTGCCAGACGAAATGCTCGCACAAGTCATCAAAAATTGGACACAATGGTTGGACCATTTTAGACATAGCCATGGCCAAAAATTTAAAGACATAATTTTCAAAAAATAAATGCCAAAAAATGTTCTCTCGAGTGATAACAAAAATTCCCCATTAAATTTAAAACTTTTGTGTTTTTTTCTTTAAAAAAAAGCAGGGAAACTGGAAATATATCATTATTTGTAATTTACAAAATAGTAAAACTTAAGAGGACGCAGGATTTCACAATAACAGTACTTTAAAGTTAAACCCTTAGGAAAAATTCTAATACTGCCGCATTTGCTTAAAATTTCATATTAGGTATAATGTAATTAATAAAATATAGTCGATCTCTTTATGAGTTTATTAAGAAATATTGAACTTGTGTTCATCCACAATTTATGCCAGTACTAATTTATCATAGTAACCCTGCAGTCCACACTTAAACTGTCCCTGTAACAGCGCACATATCCTGCAACATACATATATACATGTGTAGCTATGTGTAAAGTTTCAATTACCCGGAAGAGTATATATAGATGCTTGATTACCTGGAAGGTGCCAACATGACCACTACAACAAATCCTTTTGATCTTACGAGCGTGCCACAAACGTTGCCACTAAATCGTCTTCTGCATTGCCCCTTTTAAAGCGAAGTGTTTCACCACACCGTATTGAGTAATTAATTAAGCGTATGAATTTTCCAGCTCAACGGTTAACAACCAACACACACACGCACACAAACATCAGTTGAGTTAACAAAATAAATTATAGAAACAGATATGTTATGTAACGGAAAATGAATTTCATAAGCTGGAACAAAGTGTGTGTATTTAGGCGCATGTGTGTGTGTCAGTGTGGATATATGGCTATGTCCATATATGTAGCACTTATATATATGTGTATGTAGTTGTGCGCATGTGGTTGAGTAAACGCTGTGTTTTCATTTGGAAAACGCTTTGTTGACACAAAAGGTGTAAACATAACGCAAACAAGGGCAAAAAGGGTTGTTGCAAGGATCTGAAAGACACACGCATACATGCTTAGCGCGGTCTGCTTACCTCATATGATATTGTATGTATATTGTTTACGCTTAATTTGTATTAGAAAATTACTAAAACAAGTTCTGAAGTGCGTGCCACACGCGTGTGGCACCTAAAAATACACAAACCCAAACGTACTTTATGCTATTTATAACCCTTTATCCCTTGCAGCGGGGTCGGGGTTGCGTGCTAGTGCCGAGTTAACATGCAAATGAAGCGTTTTAAAGCCTCAATTACGTCAAGTAGACTAAAGCTTGTGCACATATGATTTCTCATGCCCGTTCATTACATGTTTAGCTTGAGAAAACTAGTTTTTTTCCGTGTCCTTTGAATGCCTAAACTCAAACGAGTTGCAAATCTAAAATTGCCACATTTATAAATGTGTTGCACGCGTTGCCTCTTTCAAAGCTTTCATAAGGCTGCCCGTACAGCTTCACCTCAGCGCACAGAAACCTGTTTCACCTTTGCTTTGGAGCATTAAATTGCGCTGCTGCATATCGATTTACCTACTAATGAGTGACCACCTGCGGATATGCGTTCACACTTTCTTTGCGCTCATCTCATGTGCCGCACTTTCACAATCTCATACATACATACACACACACATGCTCATTAAGCGCACTTTCTTCCATCAATATTGCCTACTTTGTCGTATTTCCGATTCACTTACATACAGGTTTGTATGTTTGTTTTTGCCTTAAAAAAAATCACATTATTTGTTGTTTTTGCGCCGTTGGATACGTAATTTTCTCTAATTACTACCACACAGCTGGATGCAACCAGGCAGGCTGGCAGACAGCTGCTTGAAATTACTAGCATGTCATGGTTTCTTTAAGTAAATGTTGCATGCAACATAAACTTTTCAAGGTTTCTATAATCTTCTATATTGCTGAGGTGATTTGGCCCATGGAGCAATGTTCTGGAAACGTGTAGCATTAAGCTGTCAATGATCGTTATGAGTGCAGGATTAGAATGAGGGTTTACAAGGCGGTAGGAGCCCTTTCCAACAGTTAATATGTCTAATTGCGTTACGTTAAGTTCCATCACATCCTTAATGTTTTATATTACTTTCCACAGACATCAGAACAAGCTGTGCTACTCAGTTCTCAATTTCTACTCAGAAATTTTTTCATATGATAAAGGTAGGCCACGTCGTGTTAGGTTAAGAGGCCGATTCTAATCGGGATCTCATTTAGATAGCCTCTTTATAATGACACCTAAAACTCTCTCATTATAAGCACCTCAAAAATCGATGAAGGCTTTAAGCCTATAATAATTTTGTATCAGCTGAAATCAGTTTCGAATATGTCGCCTGGGTCGCCGAAGGTAGGTTAGGTTAGGTCATAGGGGTGATCTAAAACCAATGGTTACCATGTATAAGCCTATTGGACAGTGTCCAGTCAAAGCACTTATAACTGCGGCTCTGCTAAGAGCCAGTAGTTCATATGGCCTGTTACTCTAGAGCAGCGTTTATTAAGGTCACTGGAGGTTCAAAGGTCCCATGTCAGAACACAAGAAGACGTCGGAAAACCATCCCGATTCCAGTGAGATGAAATTCGGGAAAAGGTACTCCCAATAGCAAGCTTACCAGCTTTGCAGTTTTCGCTAATTCCACTGTCACCGGGCACCCATACAAGTCTAATAAGGTAGAAGCTCTTTAATGAGATCACGCACGCCTTGAATCAGTTTGACTGTACGAGCTCTAAGCCAGTATATCGGAATTGAACAATTTTCGCTTCGAAGCAATACATCTACTGCTACCTTGACGGCAGCCACCTCCGCTTAAAAGACGCTACAGTGAGAAGACAGTCGAGATGTTTCAACTTGAGTCCTGCAATGGATACAAAATGGAGGTGAAAGTGCCACCTCACCTTCTTCCATACAACTTTGACAACTTACTCTAGGCTAGAACTATCTCGTAGACGCAGTGGTTATTTACTAACGCCTGCTAAGCGCACATGAAGTCGAATGGTCCAATGCTAAAAGGGCTGATAATGGAGATCCACTCTAAGTCTAAGCCAACTAACAATTCTAAAGCCTTCGATCTTGAACATACCATATAGTGGTAGCTCCAGAATATTATCTGACTTGTATCTAACGTACGCATAGAAATATTAGAGGTAGGTAAACAAAATTACCCCGTCCCTTGAACTTGAAGCGACTGTGAATCACTTCTCGGTTTCTCTACCGGAAGTTATCTAAAAATCTCATATGAAAACATCGAAAACGATATCACAGCGTTAATCTTTCGAACTAACATCGAAGTCGGAAGCTAAATTCCAGTGATATTATTTTTTGAGGAATAATACGTTTACATCAAATTTAAAGAACATTTTGCTATTATTGCGGAGTTGGGGGTATTGTTCCACATAATTTAGGAAATTTATATCAGATTTGAGCCCTTCTAAGTACTTCGTTTAGAGCTTGCTTGTCTTATGGTACAAACACCATATTAGGAAGTGTATAAGCATGTGCCTTGGGATACATTCTTGATTCCTGATATTGATATTCTGAAACATTTGCTTGTAAATTTGTAACACTTCCTTCTAATCAAGATCGAAATGAGCACAACGATGAAAGAAAGTCAATAAAATAGACCCAAAGTTTGTTCGACACAATTACCACTTTTTTCAATAATTCTAACTTTTGACAGCAGAACATTTTCACTTATTTTTGTCACTGTCTTTTAGACATGAACAACATCTGCCAATAAACTTAAATAAATGAAAAATAAAGTGATATTATTTAAGATCCAAAATATTTTTATCACTATATTTTATAGCATTGTATTTACGCTGCAGAGTATATAAGGAAGAAAAATGCTTTGTGCATGACTTGTTAGAAGTATTACAAAGGCAAATGCTAAGTCAGTGGCGGCCATTGTACCGTCATCTTTCAGCGTTTCTAGTAACTAAATTCTTTTTTCTAGATGTGAGGATTAAGAAATTTCTGGATGTACTTCTATCTTTCATGGTGGAATGCAACTGACTTTCTGACGTTAATTGGGAACAAACATCCAGCAGAGCCTGCTTGCGCTAAAATTTATGAATTTATTTAAGAACAATACCTTTTAACATTTTTGAAATCCATAATTCTAAACAAACTAATAATTCAAAATTCACCTCGAAGAATAGATTATCGTTGGTGAAATATCTGAAGATAAAGAATTCTCTGATCGGCAATTTTAGTAAATAAATTTTTATCTAAAATCTTTTGAGTGATGCACAGCTAAGTACCAAACAAGGCCGTAAACTCGTTTCACATATCGGCCACATGTAACTTGGAAAAGAGGGCAGCAGTGGAGAATGTCACTGAAGCAAGGGACTGTAGTGGAGGCGAGATTGTCAAGAGTAGTGTACGGCTGTCAGCCAAGAGGGTGCAAAACTGTGTACGACATGTGCAACTCAGTAGACCAAATATATAGAACATTTCTACTGGCACTCTATAGAAGAGATTGTATCAACATGATTGCAATACTAATGGTCACAGTTTGGTGGTGCCAGACGTTATTGTAAACTGAGGCTGAGATCGAGAAGACAGCAGGAAATGTCAAGAGCAACCGACCTGGGAAAAAATTGAGTATTCCTTGTGCCTTTGTAAAGATACTCTTTTCGTACAGGTGTCGTTAACGAGCCCAGACATCCTAAGGGAAGACATCCTCATGAACTTCACAGTGGAACTACACCTGGTATCGCAAGAGACCTCAACTATTTTATCGGTCGCTGATTAGCCTACCACTTTAACCCAATCTAACCTTGTGAGTCATGGGAGTCGATTTTTTACTTCACTTGAATGTAAATGAGCTAAATTACGGGACACATCTTCTATGAGAACCACCAAATAAAAATAAGATATTAACAAGCCAATTACAATTATTAATTTCATCAGTTCTCTTTTTGGATAAATGCATAAGATTCTTTATCTATGGTTTTTAATTAGCTCAACCCAAAACGATTATGTAACTCCAGGAAGCTCTGGTAACATATAAACCCTGTCAAGAAATTATTGGGAATTCTTCATTTCCCCCCTCATCTCCCGCTTATATGAAAGACAGGTAAATTTGTTTTCCTAGGTTGGTACAAGTGTCCTTAATCACTGTCAACCAGTGTGTTTGCAGCAGCTGTTTATGTCAGTCGACCTCAGTAGTGTTTGTCGAATTTTAGAATTTAAATCAACGTATTTGTGTTGAATTTTGGTTAAACACTCAACAAATATCATTGTGCAAGCACCATATTCACCTGATATGGCCTCCTGTGACTTTTTCTTATTCTCCACACTGAAGTATCCACTTCGGGAAACACGCTTCGACTCAATTGAAGACATTAAATCAAATTCGACGCGAGAGCTGAAGGCCATCCCGGAAAGTGCATATAAAAAATGTTTTGACGATTGGAAGAAGCGCTTCAAATGGATGTTACTTTGAAGGTGATATAATAAATTTGTATGATGATTGAAAAATTTTCGTTTTATTTATAATTTCTATGTACAATATACATCTATATTGTTATATTTGTTACACAGAGTATTACTTTAATATCGACATTACAATTGTGAGAATTAAGAATAGCTGACTTCCATTTGTCGATCATTAGAATTTTGTGAATCGAGACAATATTACAAAATATATGTGGCAAGTACTAGTTTACCACTTTGAGATGGAGGAAATATGATCTCTTGTATTCAATTCAACCTGGTAACTCTGTTGTTGTTTTCATATTTGTTATTGACCAGACAACACAATAACTGGAGAAGTGGTGACTTGGAGACGACTGTTGCAGTATTTACGTATTTTAGATATATCTCTACTGTGCCTAACTAATTTCTATTAAGCGCAGTAGAGAGATAAAATATATAACAGGAGCTGGTAATCATACAGCAATAAGCGGGAAAAAATGTACGAAAAATTAGGGTTATAGAACTCAGATCTTATCATTAGATCATACCGATGCATATTTATTATTTTTCATTTAAAAACTTCTGGAACCCTAATAGCGGTAAATTCAGAAGCTAGTATTTGATAAGTCTTTTATATCTTATTGTCATTCAAACCGTTTACATCGCCCAGGTTACCGGCACGTGGACGTGACATTTGAGATTGAGTGTAAGCAATCGTGTAACTGTTGTTGCTTATCTACCAACATCTCCTCGCCTTGCTGCACCGATAGCAAGTAATTTAAACTTAAATATATTACATAACAGGAATTAGTAAAGTTGCAGGCGATAAATTTGCGTTGATTTGCATTCAAAGTAAATTTAGTAGTAACCGAATGAAAGTAAACGCACTTAAAGTAAAACAAGCAACAGGAACAACAACAGCCACGACTGGATTTAGAAGCAAAGAAAAATATAAAAAAATTGAGGTAACATTCAACCCAATAGGAATGCATAAAATACGATAATCAAAATTACAACAACACACAATTACGATATGCGAATGAAGAGGAGAAGTTGCACGGATAAAAATTTCCCCTGCGAATGTGCGAGAGCAGCTGTAGCTGAAGTGGTAGCCAAGAGGGAATGCGACACCAGTACAATAAACGTCCGTTATTTTAGGGGTGGAGTGCTGCAATAGGTGTACTGCAAGCTATGTTTGAAAGCACACACAACAACATACATTCGAACACATATACATATGCAAATAAAGGAGGGGCTGCACTCAGATATATGCAAGTAATACAGTGGAACTATGCTAGCGGCAAATCGAAAAAGGATTTTTAGACTCACTTAGATTCAAAACAATAAAAATAATTAAATAATATAAATGGTAAGAAAATACAAAAAAAAAGTAATTTTTTACAACTAAAATAAATATTTTTGCCAACTTCATACTAAATTTACTTACAATTCACGCACAAACGCTTCACAGTGCTAAGAAACTACTCAAGTTGAAAGGTCAAGTGTTTGCGCATGACTGGATAATGCCGAAAATTTAGTGGAGTAATATTTGGTACGTGGGGCGCTGACGACAGCTCCTACTTTTACCAATGTATGGGTGTAAGATTACTCGGTGGTTGCATGTATCTGTGCGTACATAGGGAGAAAGCAACAAGTAAAAGGCAAAAATTAATATGCAACAAGGAGCAATGACAATCGTAGGACCTTTCCATGCTTTTTTTCTTTGTTTTCTTTTGCCCCACCGTTTTGGAAAATGTAACAACTTCATAATGTGGTTCGGCTAACGGCCGTAGTATGAGCTTACCTGTTGCTTAGACAGTGTGAGAGCGCTTGGAGAGATACGAGTTGCTTTGAGACGATTATAGGTACATGTAATGACTTCGCACAGTGGGTTAATGTGGTAGTGTTTTTGATATAATTATTTTCTCAACTTTTTTCTATGTTAACCTTTCTCCCTATTTCTGGAAATCCATACTTCAAGTATTTATCTACTTTGAGGAAATTGCGGAGTAATTTAAATTATTATGTTTTGATACTTTTTTTTCTCTCTCTCCTTCCATCTATCTCTCTCTCTTACTCTCCCTCTCTCTCTTCATTTCTTTCCCTTTTTATGTGTCTACATCTATTCCTATTACTATTTTTTTTTCTCTCTCTTTTTCCTTCTTTAACTTTTTTTCTTATTCTGCAAATACTTACTTCAAGTCGGCATCTTACTGTTCTGGCTTTGGAACTTTAGACGAAGATCAATGATTTCGTTAAAAACCGATGTGGTCATCTTAATAATATTAGAATATCTCTATGCATGGATAGATGGCGAACAAAGATTAATGGCTGGGATTGAAATAAGACATCTAGACAAATTTGTTGTAGGGTCAAAACGCCTCGTTGATCTATGAGATTTTGCTTATATTTCAAAATTTCATATCTAGATGTTTTGGATATCAGAAAAGACAGGCGGTCACAGCTGTGGAAGTAGAATTCTGAGATACTTTTGGTACGAGGATAAATCCTAAGACCGCAGCCACAATAAATATCTATGCAACTTAATTCTAGATTGCGCACACACAGGCTTTAGGCCCTTGGATCCATGGATCCATATATCCGGAAAGAGATTATGTCAGGTCAACAGCGAATCTATCAGAGTGCTCGGCCTTTGTGAATACGCGTGATAGAGGGGAAGAGGAGAATAGAACTTGGGTCGCAAAATCTCGATTAAATTCCATTTTATTCTAGCCTAACGAACAGCTGAATGACGATGTCAGTAAACTATCTGTAACGAAATACAAATGGACAAGATATTGACAACTGAAGTATAGAAAAAATTATCCGCTAGATAGAGCTTCTACTAACTTTTGTTGACTACCTTAGAGGCTTCCAATGGAGGAATGTGTTTTTGTGAGCATTATAGGATGCCGTCATGTCCACTGTTTAACATTTATAAAGGGAGGCCCGCATGATTCCGGTCAAAGAACATAATGCACTCCTCTCCAAGCAGTTTCTGCTGAGATGTTTTCACCGAAATCATCCCTGCAGTCCTTTACTTGACCGCTTCCTAAGAACATCAAGAGATCTTTCTTTGATTGACGTCACCGACCGAACGCAACAAACTTTGGACACGCACTGACTGCTATTCACAGTGGAACCAGCAACACCTTCACTGACTCCTCTTCGCTAAATGCGTAGTTGCAGTCAAATCACCACCCATTGCAGTCGAACAATTCGAGTTTCCTCGAGAGCATAGAGTAGACACTTCATTGTGAATACTGTAACAGACTAAACTCCAACCCAGCGAACCACACTCATCTAATACCTCTCTCCCTAAGGTTCCGATCCTATCGAAACACACGTTTTCTGGGGCTACCGTTAGATGACTTCAATGACAACCAACCCGAATCTTACTACCTAAAAGGTGCCTAGATAATCGCTACATGTGAGATCTCTTTAGGTCAGAAACTCATTCGCAGATTTATTATTGTTAGCCAGAGCAACAAGAACTTTCAGAACAAATAACCCTATACATATTAGTGTGCAGAGTTCTCGATCAGAATGCTTCTACAATTCTATTGTAAATTTTCAACCGTTCAGCAACAACATGCAGGAAAAATTGTCATTATGAAACTCTCTGCCACTCCCTACAACAAAAATGTTTTCCCAACATAAATCTCACGGCTGTGTCCGACTGTGGAAGCGCTGAGTAGTAGCTTAGGCACATAGCCAACGGCAAACACACAAAGAAATACTAACTCGATGGCACTTCGTTTTTTATTCCCTTTACCAAGACGACGCAGCAGCTGAGGACGATAATGAAATTGTGCCTGTTGCTTACTCCATTATTTTGTATTTGTAATTGTTGTTGTCTCCTACTTTCAAGTGCACGAGCAGCCAGTTCGTCGACAAATACCCGACGACAACTGCAATAGAGACACCAGAATTATTTGCCGAATGCTCTGACAACCGATGCTGCATTTGTTGATTTTTTTTAGCTTTGCTGCCGTCGGCTGGCGAACTCAAATTGGTGCTCCGTCAGCGCTCGTGCGACGCAACAGTTTTGCACTCCTCATCGGCGTGTGGCGTCTACTCGTTGCTGGGGAGCGGCCTGTTGCATGTTGCAAGCCGATACAGATGCGATGCTGTGTGACCGACCGGTCGCTGCTGCTGCCATACGTATACATATACATATGGTATAGACATAGGTACGATTAACGGTAGGTGAGTGCATGTGTACGTGAATGGCAGGAAACCGGATATGTCGAACACGTCAGTTGCTTGGTCTGCCGCTTGCATCACCCATGCCGTTTGGTCAGCAGCGCTGTGTCGCTGTTGCAACACAAATAATTTGATTGCACACATTTAGGCGCTCGAGGGCAGACTGCAGGTGGGAAAATGTTTGCTTACATACGTGCGCTGAGAAGTCAGATTCGTTGTTGGGTTCGTGCAATTCGTTCGGTTGTTGCCTTGCAATGTCGGCTAACAGCGCTCAAACTCGGCTCGTTGTTCGCGTCACTTTGAGGTTGTTATTGTTGTTGCAACATCATCGTTAGGTGGTGTCGTCTATTATTTTTCGCTCGCAAAATTTCGCTGTTTTTGCTTTTTTTTTGCTTTTTGGATTTGCTTTTCTCCAACCTTCTCAGTGTTGTTGTAGTTTTACATGAATTTTGTTTTTGTTTTCCCCTAATTTCGTCAGAATTCACTTCGTTTTCTATTCTCATTTTGCGCACTTCGCTTCTGGCTGTTTCATGTTTTGTTTTCTTTGCTTTTTATGGACTTTTATTGCTTGTTTTGTTTCTGCATGCTTCTTCAACGACAACTGTTGTGCCTGCCTCACGCTCCAAAGCTGTCAGCACCACCACCTCTCGGCGCTGCCACTCGGCTCCATTCATCACATCTGCTGCATAACTGTTGCGCTTGCTGCCTGTTGCTCCTTGCTGGCTATCCCGTCGCCGTGTTGTCGTTGTTGTTGCATTGGTATGCGTTGCCTGTTGCTCGGCGTTTGTGTGGCTCCTCTTGTCGGCGCCGACAGCAGCTCCTCCCGCGGTTTTAGCCGCCTGTTGCGCTGCTATTTCTGGTATTTCAGGCTAGTCCGTGCACATTTCAAACACTGCAATATTGCTTGACTCAGTTGGTTAGTTGACGCGTTCAACGGCAGTTTAGTGTTGCTCCAACTCGAAATAGTTGTGGCTTTAGGCAAAAGTAAATAGTTTTAATTATTGCCAGCAGGCATTTACACCTAATATAAATAAATATTGTCAGCTCCATTAGCATAGAGCGAAAGCAAACTGTGTGAATCGGCCAACTTAAAGTGTTTAAGGATTTTCGAAACCTCAAAACCGAAGGGAACATAGAATGACTAAAGACTCTTTTGTTGAATGGAAACATTTTGCACTAGTGAATATTATTAAAATATAAAAGGAGCATGAATTTTTCGAAACTATGAACGATTTGTGTGTTCAAAGTGCAATTTTCGTGAAAATCCAGCGAATTTATAAAAGCATATGTTTGTAAGAAATCACTAAAATTTGAAAAATGGAAAACTATTTCGAAAATGTAAAGGTAATGAAAACATTCAATATTATATTTTCTATACTAGTATGTTGATTATCAAAAATGCTCAAGCTTTTTCAAAAATTTATTGGTATTTGGTTGAAATACTCACAGGGTAGTTACAACACTTGATGATAGACGCTTATTGAAAATTAGAATCAAGAAAGAAATTCAAAACATAACTCTGTAAAAACCTCATAATAAATAATATTCAAATTCGAATTTGAATTCGAAATGTTTTCAAAACTTCAGTTAACTAAAGCTCCAATTTAAAATTTAAGGAAAATATTTTTTATTATTTTAATAAACATTTGGACATATACCTTTTTTCTGATACTAAAGTGAAACTGAATAATTCGATTCACAAATACTTAGCAACTTAAAAATATATTTGAACAAGCTTACTATGATAGCTTCAATTACTAAAGATCTAAAAAATTTTTCATTAAAATAAATTGTCCTTAAATCTTATAGTCCATTTAGTCTAAAATGATAATATTTTTGTACATATGACATAATTGGAAAATGCTTCCATATAATTAATATAAGGGTGCGACTTTTTTTGATTAAAATTTTTTGGATTTTCTTATTCCCAAATTTTTGGATTAAAAAAAATTATTGGATAAAAAAATATTGTAATAAAAATAATTTATTTCCATTTTTATTTATTAAAATAAATTTTTATTTTTTAATTTTTAATTTTATTTTGTAAAATAAATTTTAATTTTTTAAAACAAGTTTTTATTTAAAAAAAAAATTTAATTTTTATTTTTTAAATTATTTTGCAAAACAAATTTTTATTTTCTAACCCAAGATATTTGGGATTAACAATTGAAAATATTTCTTTTTTATTTGAAGGAACGCAAAAAAATGTTAAACCAACTTTTTTTTAATCTTAAAACTTGAGAAAAAGTTTAAATTTTTTATTTTTCAATCTGGTAGCTTCTTAAGATTAAAGATGTTTTTTTAAAGCGGCATTAGGATTATTGCTAGTTCCAATATTAATTAAAACTTTTTGGATTTTCTTATTCCCAAAATTCTTGGATTAAAAAATAAAAATTAATTGTATTAAAAAAAAAATATTTTAAGATCGGAAGAATACGTTTATTTCCATTTTTAAAAAATAAATTTTTATTTATTTAAGTAAATTTTTATTTTTTAATATTTAATTTTATTTTGTAAAAAATAAATTTTAATTTTTTAAAACAAGTTTTATTTAAAAAAAAAATTTAAATTTTTATTTTTTAATTTTTAATTTTTATTTTGTAAAATAAATTTTTATTTTCTAATCCCAAGTTATTTGGGATTAACAATTGAAAAAATTTCTTTTTTATTTGAAGGAACGCAAAAAAATGTTAAACCAACTTTTTTTTTAATCTTAAATCTTGAGAAAAAGTTTTAATTTTTTATTTTTTAATCTGGTAGTTACGATTATAGATGAATTTTTTAAACCGGCATTAGGATTATTGCTAGTTCCAATATTAATTCAATTATATTTATTGCATTATTTGCTACCCTGATTTATATTATAAAAAATATTTCAGATTATGGACCAAATTAATTGTTTTTTAAAGGAAATCGTGAGTTAGACTACATTCGTACAAATGTTTGCACTCAATTTAATGCTAATTAATATTACTTTTATTGTAAAAATATGTTTTTAAATTAGATGTCATCATGTAGGTTAAAGAATTTTGAAATTTTTTTTTGGAAATTCTAACGTATCTCATATCAAGAATAGAATAAATTGAAAGTGAAAGAAATATTTCCCAATTAAATATCGATTATTGTATGGTATTCTTATATTTCAACTTGATTAAAATACAACTTAACACAATAAGGTACTGCTATAAGGTTCAACTATATTTGGTTAAGTTGTAATTTAATCAAGCTGAAATATATCAATACCAGACAGTAATCGATAAAAGATTATCTAAAACCGATACTAAATTAAAACTACTTGAATACCAATAACTTTCAAATACAACAAAATATTTTTAAATCATTAAAGTAAATTATTATTAAATTCAACTGAAAGATGCCCTTAAATTGAAATTTAGTTGATTCAAATTTACTAAAGAAATTGCATAAGTTCTTGACTGTCAAAATAAATAATTTTTGATTTAATTGATTGATCAAATTAAAAAACAAAAATATTGAGGTGTATTATTTAAAAAACGATAAAAAAACCTTACCTTCGGTGGTACCGCACTCTATAAATAAAACTATTCCTTACAAGAACTTGAAGAGTGGTCAATTTGAATGGCAGCATTGTTTGTTTTATAGTGACTTGATGTGAAGAATTTCCTTCAAAGATTACACCGTTAAACTAGACAATAACCCTTGCAAAATTTCTTGAAAATGTCTCGTCAAATGATATTTTTTATACAACCACTTTATTACTATCATACAGTTTGTATAACAACTAAATGCGATAACGTCAGTTCTGACAAATAAATAACTTTTTTGAGAAAAAAAGATGTCGGAAAAATTTGATGTCGATATTTCAAAAACAGAGGGAATAGTGAGGGTATAAACACACGGACGGTCGGGCAGACGGACATATCTAAACTGCCTTATCTCGTCATGCAAATCATTTATATAAATATTTTTTATAAGGTTTTGACGGTTCCTTTTTTTGATAAACTTATTATACCTTTCAGATGTAACTGGGTATATATAACAACACAAGTTCACAGTTACTTTGCTACTGCGAAGTTAGAGGCTGTTTCTTGCTATATTCAAGGGGTGTATGGATCAAGCCAACAGCATTAACTAAAATGACAAAAATAGCTTAGGTGATGGAAAAATTTTGAGCTCAAATTTGTAATCGAGACAGATACTTTACAGATTTTTTAAATTTGTTGTATGGGGTAATTGATAAATTCGTTGTAAGAAATGAAACTTATAAAATTATTAGGCAAATAAATTTTATTTAAAAAATTATTTTTTTTGTTTTTTTGTCGCAACACATTTAATTCTTTGTACCAAAAAATACTTAATAAAAAGTATAAAAATATAGACTTACTATGCAGTAGACAGTCATAAGTTAGAGCAAGCACTTCAAAACATCTTATTTGATTTCATAAATGAATTTGAATTTACTCTAAAATGCTACTCAAATAATATTAACTACCAATTTAAAACTAGTCAAGATTAAAAAACAAAATAAAAATAAGAAGTAATGAAGATATTAAAAATGTTTCATAATTAATAAAAAAATTAACTAATATATCTAACTATAATTTTAATCAACTGCATCTCGAACGCTATTTTTATACGAAATTCTTTTTTTCCTGGTTTCTCAACTACTAAACATTTCACTTACGACAATTAACCCTGTATTTAAACAGAGAAGTCAGTTAACGCAACTAAGGTGTAAATTGAGCCATGCTTTCTAAACAGATCAATGGTGAACAACTGTCTTTAAACTGTTTTGGTAATATTTTTAAATGTGAATAATATCAAAATTATGGATTGGAATTTTTAGTTGACAGCACAACTTATTTTAATATTATCGGTCTTTAATTGCAATATGATTATAGCAATTTAAGCTGTAGCTTTACTCGAAATCTGGTTATTTGTGATTTCATTTGATACTTTTTCCGATCACTGAAGATATTTCACTGCTTGACGACTTCTCCATTGTGACAAAAAAGTACCCGGAAATTGTAAAAAAAATTGAAATATTTAATTCATAAATAATTCATTCATAAATATTTATTTTGTCGCCTCCAAAGTAATCCCCACCTTATGTAGGAGTTACGTGATCTTTCCACTTTTCGAAACACTTTTCATAAGCACTTTTTGGAATGGCCTTCAGCTTTTTCAGCGAATTTTGTTTTATCACTTCGATCGACTGAAAACCGCTTCCATTCCGATAATTGCACGTCAAACTCATAAAACCATGGCTCATCGGCAGTTAAATTGCTCTGTATGAATGTGGGGTCGGAATTTGCACGATCAAGCATGTCAAAAGATATCTGTTTATGGTAACCTTTTTGAAAAAAATGCAGCTTTGTTGGGAGGAGTCGAGCAAGAACGCGTTTTGTACCCAAAATATCCACCAAAATCATTCGAACTGCCTCGCCAGAGATGTCGAGCTCTCTTACCGTCTCTCTAACACTTACTTGACGATTTTCAAGCACCATATCCTTCACCTGTTTAATATTTCCATCAATTGTCCAGAACGGGGCATGTCTGCAACGATCTATCGACCATCTTTTAAGGCTTTGTACCACTTGAGGTCTTAATAAAACTGAATCGCCGTAAGCCTTTTCAACATTCACAAGGATTCCGTGCACGAATTTTAGTTAGAAATACAAACTTGGACACAAATTCTTTGCTCGACATTTTTATCCATGGTAAAAATCTCAAAAACTGGTACTATCCATAAAGGTAAGGCAATATAATTTAGATATTCTATAATTGATTCCTATTTATTAGTTTATTTAAAAGTGATAAAAAAAATCAAGTGTTTGCTGATTAATTCCAAAGATTGACCTTAATTTGATGCACAAATATTTTCCATATTTAATTAATAATTGCAAAATATAACAATTAGATTGATAGAGGTCTAAGCTCCCAGAAGAAATACGTAAAAACAAGGAAGCCCCGAACAGGACATAAGCAAATTTAATTAATCTATAGTATATCACACTCACTAAATTGTAGCAAATAGTTGCTGTCATTATGCGGCAGAAAATCTCAGCATCAAATAACATATTGCAAAATTTGGTTACTTACACATACATATTTTTTCACTCGTATGGATGTGTATACATATGCTTTATGCTTAAGAACATTCGAAAAATGATTGTGCTAAAAAAAAAGTCGTCACGTTTAAGCAATTAAATATGCAAGACACGTTGTGATTAATTGTTTTCTGGTTAAGCAAGTGAGTGTGGGTGAAAAGAACACACACATAGTACTCATTACTTCGCAGCGGTTAAATGGTGGGGTATAGTTGATTCATTTTTTGTATGCTTCTGGTAAGTAATCAGAATGAAGAATTGTGAAAACAAGGAAAACAATAAAAATTTAAAATATTTCATAATTGTTATATGAAATTTATATATAGTATACCCGTACATGTGCTAAAATTGAGAAGTCATACGTTAAGGCTTCATATCATCATAATAAATTCTTCTTAAGTAATTTTAATGACCTGCATTGCAAATACATACACCTTTAAAAAAAATCTGCTAAATTTATGTTATTATTCCTATTTATTGCCGTTTTGAAGTCTTCGTCCGAATCATTGCACTCATTGCGACATTCCTCCAAGTCGTTTACCCCTTGCGAGTCTAGATGCCACATTATAATATTTCATGTCCCACAAAACCGAATACTTTTATTCCTATAATGTCACTAGGAAAGTTGTAACCTCCATTTGATTGCGAATCAGGTTGGTTTTATTAAGCGTTGAACTTAATTTTCAAAACGGGGAAGGCTTTGTCTGATTTTAGGCGCAAAAACCAATGAAGACCATGTCTAAGCATATGTGAAAAATATTCATAAATAAACGCGAACTTTTCTGGAAATTTAAGTTCAAAATAGGTCAGAATTCAAATCTGGAAAAATTAAGCTTTTATATTATACAAATATAATTGATACAAGTAGCGTTATAATTTTAGAATGTTGTCATATGCCTTTGTATCAATTAATCGCTTTAGAAAAATTTAGTTTTAACTTTTATGCTGCTCCATTATATAATTGAAAAGAAGTTATAAGCCGAACTAATTGTTTACTCAGATGACTACATGAACCAACCCAATTGACAGGAATTATATCCTTTCCCACGACATTCGGGACTAAGTAACCGGATCGAACCCGGATTTTTGTTCGGCCAAGCCCTGTCAACACGGCGCTATTCCACGAGATTGGTTCAGTAATCTTTTCTGTCGCTACGATAACAACAATAATAGAATTTATATATTAAGAACCAATTTTTGGGCAAAACTATTTAGCTTAGGCACTTAAATATTTGGTATGGTTCAAGTTTTATTTTAAACTTTTTTGTTAAATTCTGCGATAAGTTAGATTTTTCACTCAATTCCCAGTGTTGAACATGAGATCGACAAACATATCCTTTGTGACACCTAATGGATATTCCGACTGTCCGATTCGACTGTTTTTTGATGTAAGAATATGTAACTTAGGTTCAAAAACAATACTTTGAGTAATTTCAAATGGAATTTTTATGTGAGTGATGGGCGTTTACGCGATTTACAAATTATCGCGATGTATCATATAGCAATAATGTTCCCTCCAAGTCGCACTGTCATAGATCCAATGATAAAATACCTATTTGAACACAAATTTACTCTTATCTGCTTAAAAACCTTAAAACAACAATGATCCCTTACTAAGTATGGAAACACGAAGACGTTGCTAAATAAATCTGACCTCCACCTATCGGACTTTTTGCTGCAATTCGCCAGCGACGGTTTCCCTTTCCGTCAACGTATGTATTTTTACTTTTGTTCATGTACTTGTTCACGATCCCCACTCAGAGTTGCTATCCGTCCCAAGGTCCCAAGGATGTGAAAATAACGACCCTAAGGCGTGGGTTGACGCACACCCTTAACTTCCCTTACAAGGCTATACGTTCAGAGGCGACCAGCGCAAAGAAAAAATTGTCTCAACTTACACCTACCACGCCAACAAGGCCTGCCAGGGTTTCAACGGGACGGGAGCGGTTTTCAGTTAACCCGCCAGCTATTTCTGATGAGTGGCAACACATTATACTCAACTATCAGAATGCTGCAGCCACCAACCCAGGATTCTACCAAAATCCTATAGAGTTAGTCCTACTCATAATCCAGTTTCTTAGCTACAGTAGTCCAGGAGTTGAAAGGCTGTGAAGGCCGCAGAACTTATAAGTTCGAATACAGAAGTTCTTCTTTTCTATGGCTTCACAAAGGACTAAATATAGCAATCCACTTGCGATCTCTCTAGACCAGCCATCTAACCTAATTAACCTCCATGTATGATACATGACGATGATAATTTGACAACGTGGATTAGAGTCTGCCACATAAGACGGTTTCCAAGATCACTTTTTAACACCTTTGACTGCTAAAGAATTAAAGACAACCTTTTGCACGTTCTTCAAGTAAAAGGTTCAAGAAATAATTGAAAACATTTGTATCATCTGCTGCCTCCAATAGTTGGGTCTGTTTCACATACTCTCAAATATGGCAAATCTGTACCGATTTGGTTCGCAGGTTTATATTTTAGGCTCTTTTGGCTCGCTTGGTCCCAAAATAGGGATTACTAAAAATTTATTATTTATTTTTGTACTGTACCTAAGTATTACCGGCTTAATGCAAACAAAGTTTTTGTGATGCCTAACGAAATTTTCTATGTTCTTAGCTAGATATGTAAGAAATTAAGACTTTAGGGTCTTTAAAGAAGAGATGGTCAAGAACAAGAAACAAATTCTAACGTTTTGCCAATCTCCAGCCAACTTCGAGTTTCGTGTTCTCAATTGAAAGGTACTAGTTGAAAAATTTAGTTTTTTAGAGAGGATATAACTCCCTGACTTATTTGGTATACAAAAAATAAATAAATAATTGAAACAGTTAATATACTTAAAAATATTTGTTTAGTAATCAAAAGGCATTAGAAAAAATTCTTGAATTACTATAAACCTTAGATCCAAATCAAAAATTAATTATTACCCATAAAACTATTAAAAAGTTTATTTTCGATCGCCTGACATTCGTTAATGTCTCAATGGCTTATTCGTGGCAACAACATATAAGTCAAGAACACAGCATTCAACAACTCAGTGTCAGTAAAAAAATGCAAAAAAAAGCAAAGAAAAACTTGAAAACACACAAATGCTTAAAGACACCCACACAACCTTGAGGTGAGACTGTCAATAGAAAACCACGAACATAAATAACACCAACGCACACACACATACATACATAGAACCACACACATCGCCATAGCAATGCACAGCACAAATAAATGTGTATTTAAAACCATAGAGATATCGTGGACTCTTCGAAAAATAGAGCAAACCGGATGGGCCAGCGACAACAAAAGGAAAAGAAATGAAAAGCAAACTAAAAACGAGTAAATAAATAAATGGAAAACCTAAAAAAATCGCACAATACAACAGCACAGTAAGTATTAACGGTGAGTGGGTGGCGGCGAGTGCAATAAACGCAATGAAAGCAACAGCTAGTGATTGAAGAAGGTGGAAGAAAAACAACTAAAGCTGCGCCAAAAACAAACAACAGCAAAAACAACTCGCGTAATCATGATTAATTGCAGGATAAATGACTATACGCGCTCACTGGTACACGCCCTTCAAACACCGGCAATACCACGCCAGCTACGCGTCTGCCTTCCACCGACAACGTGCGGGGGCCGGATACTGCGTTGGCGCGCAAATTAAAAATCCAAAGCATAATAAACATAAAGAAAAAAGTGGCCGGTGCAAAAACTTTAAGTATTTATAATAGATATGTATGTAGTTCGCACAAAACAAAAAAAAAATAGAGTGAAGGCTGGAAAAAATTGGAAAAGTACAAGACTGACGCCCATATATCCTTACAGCCGTAGTTTAGCATGAAAGTCGAGCAGCCGCAGTCAGCCGAGACAAGAGCCAAAGTCAAGTGAAGCTAAACTGCGCTTTGAATGTTGGAAAAAAGACGCAAAAAAGAGCGCAGAAAGACAAAAGTATAAACGGCAGTAGGGTAGGGTCAGGTAGGGTCCTACAGCAGCAAGTGACAATTGAAAATTGAAGTTGTACGCGCGGTGCCGTATCGAAGTTAGCGTGCTGCTGGAAATGTAGCGCAGCATACTTTCGCAATTTGACTCTGCTGGCGGAAATGTCCGGCAAAATTGGCGCTTTCACGTAAAAAATTCATCAACTAAATCCACTTGCAAAGTAAATTGGCATCGCTTTACTCGCAACTTACTTGGCTGGCACTTAGCCTGATAGAGTTGTCTGGCGTGATGTTTGTTAAAAGTTAGTTACGGGGAAGGTATTTAAATACAAGTTTAAAGAAGTTGCTAAAACGAGGCAGAAAAATTATAATAGAAAAATTTTAATGGAAAATTTTTACGAGATCAACTGTTTTTCGACTGTGTGAAGCAGACGGAATGTCATAAATGAAGTTGGGTTCAAATAGGTCGGCGGGCTTATGTGTTACTGAATTTCTCGTAATATGTAGTAGCCTATGTCAAGGCCTAAGAAGAAGAACTCGACTAAAATTAGGTCCAAATAGCAGAAACTGAATTTTTCAAAGTAATAGGCGACATCAAGAGAAGGGTTCTGTGGAAAATGTATAGTCCTTTCGGCATTGGCAACGGCAAATACCGCAGTCGATGGATGACAATGAGCTGTACGAGATCTACGCCAGTAAAGAAGAAGAAGAAGAATGGGCGACATTACACCCGTCGTCTAATTTCCCATTCGAAAGCATCCCATATAGGCTTTGTATTAATATCAATATTTTTAGAATTATGAGGTGGATAGTAATCGAGGTTTCAGTAGTTTGAAGAAGAACCGTTAAATGAGAGGTTGCATGTTATGTATAGCATTATTTATACCAAGTTTGAATCACTTGATTCAGAATTTTAATAAGATTTGTTGAAAGCTGGAACAACGCCTACTCAGGAAAAGTTAAAACCACACATGGCCCCTTATTAAGGAATACTTTTTTGAATAAATCTGAATTTCAACTATGATAATTTACTTCATAAAGCTTTTAATTTGAAAACGTAGATTTGGGTAAGTCGGTATCTTATGTTTAGACGGCTTTCTGTGAAATTTGGTTTTAGCTAAGCTTTGCCTTTTCAACATCTAACGATAACGATTAAAGACTAGTTATTGAACTTTCTAGCACGAAACCTGTTAAGCAGTAATGGAGAGTATTTTCGTCATCTTCTACCTCCAACAGTTGGCATTGCCTCAAATACTCGCTGATATGCAGAGTCTATTCCAATGTGAGTCATGCTCTTTAGCGCTCTTCGTGAATATATTGTTTTTTATTATTTCGCGGCGACGCGTGACCCGTACAGGATATTAAGAATAATTTCTCAGTCGAAAGCGCTAGCAGACACTTTTGGGTTCTCTTGTTAAATATATGGGTTTCCTTAGTTTAAAATAGGAGCAGAATACTAGATTTCTATATTGATGGCTTTCGTGTTTATTAAGCTGGACTTTTATTTATACAGGCTGTTCATTTACATTGTCCAAAACCAGACAATTTCTTTATAATCTTCCTTCTTATAATCTTCCCTTCTTGCCTCATCTTATTTATTGGTTTATATTTTTAACTGATTGTTTTTTAGTAACTATAACCGTTTGCAAACAACTCACATTTTACCTCAATTTAAACATGTTATCCACCGACAAAGCAGTAATTACTCAAGACTTCTATTATATTTGACCCCAACTCCAATTATGCAGGTTGCCTACAAGTTTGGCATTCGCAATTTCGCTTTCAATATTAATTTTTCTACAATTTACTATCTTCCAAAAAGTAAAAAAAAATAATGTTTTAAACTTGCTCTTACATCATTTCTATTAGACACTGCTGGCCAGGCCAGCATTACAAGCCGTACAATCATTTATCACTTCCACACTTTTACTCCAACCCTTCTTGGAAGAAGATGTACGAGCCGCAACGTAGAAAACTTTTCGCTGACACTTTTTGCAAAATTCCATGGCATAAGAAGTATTAAAAATTAGCTTCTTAAATAATTTTGACGAGACGTAGCGCCAGAAGATGTAGTTTTGAAGGAAAAAATGTAAGATAATTGGAAAAATAATTAGGATGTTAAAAAATAACAAAAAGAATGTAGGAAGAAAAATGTAGAAATAGACTATGTGCCTTTTTCACTTTTATAGAATTGCTTAAGAAAATTTTAGCGGCGAGTTTATGAAATCTTAAATTGTTAAGAGGGTGAAAATAGCAATCTATTGATGTACAGGTATGCTAGCATAGCTTTGGCCATAGGAACAAGGTATGGTTTGAGAGATGTTTTCGCTTGATAAAAACATAAACAAGTATGGGCAAAAGTGAGTTATATTAAACTAAAAAACAATGAATGACCCAAGGTAGTTCAGTTGCTTTAAAGCTATCTGAGGAAAAATTTAAAATTATAAAACAAATATTTTTTTATAATATTTTTTCAATAAGAAAGAAAATATATCTACCGTATTAATCTTCACTGGTTCGAAAGATATAAGCAAGACTACCAGAACGTTATAAAACGTCAGAGAAGAAAATATGATTAAATATTATATTAATGAAACGTCAGCAATGGCTGACATATCTCAAACTTAACATGATTGAGTATATACGCAGGTAATTCCGGTAGAAGTACAAAATCCGTGGTGTGTTTTGCATTAGTTCTAAAGACAAACAACAACCCAAGATATTCAGTATGCGAGTAATCTCAAAAGAAGAACGACTTTTTTTCAATGCCTTTCTAAAAAACAAGCTTTAAACATATTTTATCATAAAATATAATAACAAGTGATTCAAATGGAGATACTTTGAAAAACAAAAAACGGCGCCACTTTCCACCCATCGCACCCATCAATGGATTTATTGAGAGAACACTTCGGTGAGCAGATAATTTCACGGTTTGGGCCGGTTGATTGGCCACCAAGATCACTTGATATGACACCGTTAGAATTTTGTCCTGTGGGGATATGTAAAGTCTTAAGTCTATGCGGACAATCCTATTTCGATTCAGGCCTTAAAACATTACGAGCGTGTGTGATGGTGGTGTATGATCAGTTATCAATATTATTGAAAATTGGACTTAATGGATGGACCATCTGAGAAATAGCCGCGGCCAACATTTGAAAGAAATAATCTTTAAAATATAAATGCCAAAGAATGTTCTTTCGAATGGTAATAAATATTCCTCATTCAATTTGAAGTTTCTGTATTTTTCTTTAAAGTAGGGAACCTCGAAATAGATCATAGTAAGAATGTACTACAAGATATAGTATAGGATGTATAGTAAGAATGAAGAATGGAATATAAACTTCAAATATTATTAAAAATATATTTTCAGAAATAATATTTCTTATTATGAGAAATTGATCAATCAGTTTTGAAACCGAATTCATCCACAAGTTAGGTTAAGTAAGGTAAGTAGGCTGATTTTTCGTGGGGAAACGAATGTTGCCACCTGGATAACTTTGAGACCGTAGTAAGCACCTAGACGTGCCACAAATTTATTGAGGCGGCTAATTCAAATTTTAGCCGACTCGCTGTAGCTCGACCCTCAGACAAATTCGTCGTCCAGAACTTGATATTATTTAAACTGGTAAATTTCAACGCCAAATTTTGACATTTTGGTTCAGACCGATTATATGGGACGATTAATATTTATATAATACTTGAGTATGAGAAAGCTCTGTGCAAAGTAGGTGCCTGTTTATCAAAAACAGCGACGAGTTAATAAATCGGAGTAGTATTTGGAGATGTTCAAGGGAAATAAACCCCAGTTCTTGCATCGACATGTGACAATTGATGAAACATGGATGCATCATCTCAATTCGAATTTCAATCGACTGCACACGATGAACCTGCCCCAAAGCGTGGTACAACGCAACTGTCGGCTGGCAAGCTTATGGTTTCTGTATTTTGGGATAAAATTTATTGACTTGATTTTAAAAGAAAGGATCATCAACAGCAACTATTATAGTACTGGACCATTTGAAATTAGCGGAAAACGGAAGCATGTAAAGAAAAAGAAAATGATGTTTCCTCAAGACAATGTAGCGTGTCATAATTCAGTGAAAACAAAGACAAATTTTCAGGATTCGGGCTGCAAATTGCTTTCGCATCCACCGTATTCAACAGATCTGGCCTTTAACGACTATTTCCTGTTCTCAGATCTCAAAAGAATACTCGCTGGGAAGAAATTTTCGATCGTGGATATGAAACCATGGCATATTCAATAAAATAACTATAAATATTAATAGCAAAAGGGAGCACTTCCGATATTGCTTCCGAATGAACTGGAATATGTATTAACTAATGAGACAGATGAGCCCAGTCCCTTTCAGATTTTCATGGCTTTGTTTGTGGTTATAGGAAAAACGAGTTCAAAGATAAACTTTCTCTAATGTTCCTTAAAATACAAAAAATTAAAAGAAGAAAGAAACTTTTAGTAACATCAAAAAATTAAATGAAACTGTATTCTATATCTACATACACACCACGTCCCACCAAATACAAAGACCTTAATCAGCTGATTGTTTTGCCGAATGAGCGCATTTGGCACTTTTGTGCCATTTTCATTAGTAAAAAGCTACTTTATCAACAACTTTTCGAACAACAGTTTGTCATACCTTTTGCATTGGCCAATGTTTTTGTTCTATTTGTTTTTGTGACGTCGGCGTAGCTGTCATAACTCACCCCTTTCACAAATGAAATGAATTCACAATTGAGACGACAAGCTGCTGACTACAGGAAATGTTATCTTCATTACCGCAGCGACTCATTTCCGCGCAGCAAAACTGAAGAAAAAACTGCTCTACAAAGGTGCTTAATTTTGTGGTGGGGGTGAGTATTGGGTTGCAGACATCCGGTAGCATGCCAGCACAGTCAATAGAAGTTCGAGTCAGCACCCTTTCCTCACACTTGCCTAACAGCAGCCTCCACCTTCGCTTTCTCCTTCGCCACCCACTTCTTCTGCTGCTACTTTTCACCTTTGCACCATTTGTTTTTGTTGTAGTGTCAAATTTCTCTTTTTTGTTGCGTTTGTTGCTCAGCGCACAACACCTGATGACGCTGAAAATCATTCATTCCTGTAAGCGCCCACTCATGCACGCATTCACTCAGTCATTCAGGTGCTCATTCATGCCGACTGACTTCCTTTTAGTTACCGCGAAATGCTTCTTAGCTGCCAAATATCCGCCGTCATCGGCGCTTACAACAACAATCCTTGTCTATTCGCCCGCACTCAGCCAAAGTTCGTTTTGCCTCATCACTTCGCTGGCGTTCACTTTGCTTTGACTTTGACTTTTAACTAACAGCTTCCTTTCAAGCTAATTTAAGCGCTGGACAATCTACTTGTGCCTCGAACAACACCTTCCTCCACAGCTTTTTTGTTTTCATTTAGCGCACAACAACTTATTAATGCTTACTTCTTGAGCATTAACCCTCTAACCACCAGCAGCGTCGCGATGACTTTCGTTGCTGTCAGCAGTCCGTTGCCTAACTTTTACGCAAAGCTTGCACAAAAAATTCGAATCAGAGCAAGAGGAAGAGCATAAGAAAAGAAAGCGAAATGTACTGTTAGTTACGAGACGAAGAATTAGCGGTCCATTTACTAATTTTTATAACTTCTACATAGGGTTGCCGTTTCGCTTTGAGAATTAATTTTTTTTTGCAGTTACACAACTTTTTTATTGAGACCTTGTCTCTTCTTTATACCCTATACAGAGTATATGAAGTTCGCCACGAAGTCTGTAATACTCAGTCGGAAACGTCGTCGGACTCTATAAAGTATGTACATATACAGATGTATACTCTTACAAGTTCAGTGGGATGAGCTCAGTCAATTTAGCCGTGCCCGTCTGTGTGTCAATCGGTACCGGAGTTTTTGAGATATTAATCTGAAATTTTGCACACGTTCTCTTCTCTCCAAGACTCTGTTAACGTCTAAAAATCGAGCCACTATTGCATACGGCCCCCATACAAGCAGATCGATCAAACTCGTGTTCCTATTTGGACCACCATATGTTCAGATCGGACCACATTCATAGAAACTAACCGATCAAACTATGGAAAACTGTTTCGATTTCAAAAGTTATCTTCACGAAATCTGGCTCGAATTATTATACAAGGTAGTACTGCAATCTTCGAACAAATGGTTGAGATCGCACCACAATAACGGCACGATGCGATAGAGGCCTTAACCAAAAAATTATAGGAGTTTATCAAATCTCCTCATTTCTCTTTCTTCTTCGATAAGTATTTTCAACCAGATTATTTGTTTTTGAATATAGTAACGTAAAATTACTTCTTCATGGCCACTCTACCTCCAAATGTGCGTAGTACTTTTGTATTTTTGTGTATCATGAAAGCAGAAAACACCGTCAAGAAGATTAATTAAGAAAAATATGAAAATTGTTTTGATTCATTACCAGTGAAATTTTTATCTGCCACATTCTTTCACACCTCCTTCGCTGCTCGCCGATTTTTCTCACTTTTTTTGTCGTTGTAACAATTTTTCTTCGCAGCAGACTCAGACACTGTTGCCTGCGGGCACTTTCTGCTGCTTAAATAACTTTGCAGAGCCTTTGCCACGTTCGCCATTTGTCTTGAGAATATTGGAATCTTTGCTACATTATTTCTTGCGAAAAAAGCGCAACGCCTGCAACAGTTGCGCTTAATACCACACCCTACTCAGCGCAACCCTACGGCCTTCAGGTCAGCCAATGTGGCTACCCCACCATCAGCGTGAGTTTTCAGGAGCTCTGCTGGCCGCTCACATCCATCGTCCCTACTACACGCACTCCCACTCACTAGCGCTAACCACTAGTCCGTTTGTAGAATTAATGGTTACATGCGCTTTAAAAGCCGCAACTTGCGTCGGTTTAGTGACGGATTAGCGCGGCTTTTGCGCACCACTAAAACTCAATTGAATGCCAATTCTTCACCAAGTTGGAGAGTTTTAAATTATTGACAGAAAGTAACTTTATCAACAAATATACATAAATAAAAGATAGGGTCAACAAAGAGCAGCAGGAAGGGTCATATCGTAATGAGAATATTTTAATACTTCAGTTCAGGTGTCACGAGCCAATAATAAATTGGAATAAGTAAATATATTCGAAAAAATTAAAATTTTGAATATTTGTCTCTGCTGTACAAAGTTTTATGAAAGAGAGAAGAGATTAAAATAATAATGATTAACCTCTTCTAGTATAATTACCACCAACTTTCTTCTAAACTCAATTTCATGCCTAAAATCCTATTCATACCAGATAAACTAGGGCAAACGTCTTAAATAATGATGAGTGCTTTTCCATAGCCCCAACTTAAGTATAACAAAATTATGAGTTGCCAACTGTTTTCCTACAAATTTATGATATTTTTATTCTGCACAACACTCAGATGGGTATTAATCGAAACCTATATTTATCCAACGATTTGAACTAAAGCAAAAAGTTAATTTTTCTTTTTGTCGAAAAACAATAGAAATTTTTGTGTTAGAATCTTGAAATTGTGTTTACTGAAAATATAATTATTAAATACACAAAAGATCCTCTTATATATAAGGTTTTTTTCACACGGCATTTTTTTGACTTCCCCCATGTAATATTTTACACCATTTCGTCTTGTTTTACACGGTTTTTTACCAAATTTTTTTAAATCAAAATTTTTCTATCAGAGACATTGTGTTGGTAAAAACTGAACGCATACTTGTATTATTGCTTGAAGAACATGCACAGAAAAAATACCGGTAAGTACCAAAATTCGAAACGCGTTTTATGGAGAAATAAAGAGTCAAGAAGCCAAATCAAAAGAACTTGTCTGCATGCGTGGATATTTTTCAACAGGCGGTCAGCGCCGACGAATGTTTCAAGATTTTAATGGAAACAATAATGACGATGAAAACGAAGAAATAGTGGATGCATGCAGCGGAAATAGTTTTCTTATCGAGAGCCTAACTCGATTTAAAGAAGCTTCGAACACGGAAACCCATTTTTTTCTTATGAATCAATCTTTTCGCAGTTGCTTTGATCCAATACTCTGAAAAAAAGTCAATCGTATTATGTTAATTATTGGGTAGTCGAAAAAGTCTTTTCCTATTTGTAATCAAACTTCAACATATTTTTTTTATATTTTTAATCAACTTTAATGAACCAAATATGTACCATTT
This sequence comes from Bactrocera tryoni, assembly GCF_016617805.1. Classification (NCBI taxonomy): domain Eukaryota; kingdom Metazoa; phylum Arthropoda; class Insecta; order Diptera; family Tephritidae; genus Bactrocera; species Bactrocera tryoni. Next base: position 33,671,085 of record NC_052502.1, read on the forward strand.
TGGTCGACCGCTTTTTGCCATTTTTCCGCTAGAAACATTATTCTATCAGTGTAAAACTTTTCTGGTTTCTCTGCGCGAAAAACTGCCAAGTAATTTTCACAGATCTCTCTTGAAGCCATAGTTCATAGTGGATGATTTCTTTCTAATCCCACCAAACTCTCAGCATAACTTTTCAATCCCGGCTTTGCGACCATTTGCTGAGCTTCACCACGCTTGGACCATGATCCTTTTCGCATATTATTGTCGTATTTGATCCACTTTTCGTCTCCAGTACAATTTGCTTTGGTTCGATTTCATTTCTTTTCAGCAAAGAAACGCAGATGTTAATGGTCAATTTTTTTCATAATTTCAACGACTTTTTCAACGATAGGTCGACCAGAACGAGGTGCATCTTTCACATCGAAATTTTCAGAACGGAAGTGAGCGAACCATTGTTGTGCTATACGAACTGATACCGTAATCTGACCACTGACACGCCAACAAATCGCCATTAACCAAACCAGTTTAACAAATTTCATTGGTGGCTTGCATGGCATTTTTCCCTTTTTCATACGAAAATTTCAAAATATAACGAATTTCCTCATTATTTTCGCTTATTTTTGAACAGCTGTAACTTTACCTTTTTTTTGAACTTCACCGAATTTATTATTTTTTTGGTTAAATGAAGCTTACAACCTCGCCTTTCCAATACTATTTGGTATGACACAATGTGTTTGCTAGTACTAGAGATATACGACTTCAACGACATCGATTGACAAAATACGAAAAGACTTTTTCGACTACGCAATAAAATATATAACATTTGAAAACCCATATATCACTTAATCTTGCGGGAGTATAAAATGTTCGGTTACTCCCGATCTTAACCTTTCTTTACTTGTAAAGTCTGAATTTGGTATTTAGAATTTATTTCAATATCTTAATTACGATTTTGAAATTAAATAATAATATTTAATAAAAAAATTCGTAACCATGTTCTTGAATAGAGCTGTCAACTTATAAGGCTTCAGGTATGTTAAGTTAGGACGTTGAATATCTAAAATGATTCACATGACCTGTATAGAAGTTAATTTAACTAAATATTTTGAAAAATATTGCCTAATTTTCAAAAAAAAATTAAAATCACTCTCTTGAAATACAATAACACATTTTTGCGTAACAACTTAATATCGTTAGAAAATACGTCATAAAAAATTATGTACAAAACAAAACATTAAATGTATTAAAAAATATAAAATGCAAATTTAATAATTTTGAACAAAAATATCAGCAACTTTGTATGATAATAAGTAAATGTATAGGGTGAAATTTTAGTGTGAAGAATTTCGTTTATAAAGGACATAATCACCAATTTTTAAATTCATGTTTCGATTGCTTTGCTAAGATTATGCACTAGGGCAACGTTGTGATTTCATTTCTAAAACTCAGATGACTATCTTACATTTTAACTGGCTACGCAGAGGCCTTATCAAGATTAAGGTCTGAGGAACCAGTCTTCCTAGCTGCACAAAGCTATTAAAAAATGTGTCAATAGCCAGGTCACTTGACTTGACTCCGTTGGACATTTTCAGGTAAAGACAATGAATTAAGTGGATCAAACCGCTATGACAGGCCATTTGAAAACCATCACTAGGCGCGTTAATGATGACATAACAGCTACGCTAATAAAAGTGGTAAAAATTAGACAGATAGTATAGTATGTATACGGTGATCAAATTCTTAAAATACTATTCAAATACTATATGACAAAAAATTGGCAAACTAAAGCAAAAATATTGATAATTATTTAAATAAAAATTCAGTTTAGCTCAAAAAGCACCCTTTATAAGCATTTGCTGTATAGCATAACACTCAGCACCAGCTTGTTAAGTGTATGTAAATATGAAATTTTTTGTCCTCAAATATTTTTATTATTATGCTGAAAATTGCGCACACCTAAACACATACTATACGTGCATATAGACAAGTGTAGACACATACATACGCCAAGTGTACGAATCGAAATGGAAAGCTTTCACGGCCTCCAAACGCCGAATTGCTGGAAGAGCACGTTTTCCCGATTTGCACAGGCGACTCATCTGTCAACACGACATAACCACTGCCGCTAAGCACTCAGCAACGTGCAACATGCCACATGCCATACGTGAAAACCGAAATAAACACACAAAATATGCGCGCGTTTTGTGTGTGTGTTGCGTTTGAGGGAAGTGTGTGTTTGCACGTGTGTGCGGGCCAAGTAGCGTTACCGCATTGATTTCATTGCTGTCATTTGCAACAATACTCACTCGCCACGGGAGTGGTTGCAAGTATCAATTTCGTTGCAAATTTTTGATGTTGCATTTCTTTTCGGTTTATTTTTGTGCCACCACTTCTTTGCATTACTCTCGCTGGCTGCATGCCACGAATAACTGCACATAAGTGCATACAAATATCCGCACATACAGTTACATTTGCAGCGTGCATTCGCATATGAAAGTGCTGGTGTTGTGTTAATTCATATGTTGCATAACAACAGGCGCCAGTGGCATCATGTAACACGATGCTTGCTGGTCACCTTTTTGAGCGTTTTCACTGCCATTTCACTCATCTGCAAGTCGCACATTCATCATTCGTTTGATTACTGGTTATTTGCATAAAAATATGCGCGATGCGTTGCTGCTGCGATGTGTGTACTTATGTAGTGGCAATGCAAGGCCTACAAGTGGTCAGCATGGCGTATACGCAACCTACGAAAATATTTATTGATATATAATTTTCACAGACTATATGTATATAAGCATATGTGTATAAAAATATATTTATTGCCAGATATTACCCAGCTAGTCATCGCTTCCAGTCCGTCACTGGCCACTGGCCAATGTCAATGTTGTTGTCGCGGTTGCAGTGGCTGCGGCGTGATTGAGCGGAAAATTTCAACATGCGGTCACACAGTCGCACGTCGCAAAATATGCATGAAGGAGGAATAAAGCACAGAAGGTTTAATACCCTTGACAAATGCATTCCTCATAGCAATCAATGGTATACAATTATCTTAAACTCGATTTTGACTGAGCAGTTTGTATGACAACTATATGTTATAGTGCTACGATCTGAACAATTTCTTGGAAAATTGTACCATTACTTTTGGCAATAATCCATGCAAAATATCGTGAAAATAGCTCATCAACTAGAAAAGTTTTCCATACTCGAACTTAATTTTGATAATTCAGTTTGTATGACAGCTATATGCTATAGTGGTCGAATCTGATTGATTTCTTCAGGTGTAATACAGTTGGCTTGAGAAAAAATCCACGCCAAGTTTCATGAAGATATCTTGTCAACTAAAAAAGTTTTCCATTTAAGAACTTAATTTTGATTATTCAGTTTATATGACAGCTACATGCTATAGTAATCTGATATCAGCGGTTCCGACAGATAACAACATTTCAGATCAATATCTCAAAAACTGAGTGTCTATTTCGCGTATATACAGGCACACTATGGCAATCGACTCAGCTTGTCCCTTTAATTATTTGCTAATTTTATGCACTTTGTCTGGGGTATAAAACATATGCATATATATATATCTACATATATGCACATATGTACACATACATTTATTCATTTTCGCTTGCCGTGCTTCCACGATTGATGCACTATTTTAAAGTAATTGACGCATGAAATGCCAATCAAATCAATATTTTCCACTTGAATTCGGTGCGCTGTGATTTTTGGCTGCTTAAATATTGTGTATGTGCCACATTTGCGCGCAAACTAATCAGTTACTACAAACAATTAGTAAATTAATATGCGGCATAGCTTGTGGTTAGCGCTGCTGTTTCGTCATGAGAGTTATGTGCTAACTTTTCCATTCATTCCCATTATTATGTTTTATTTTTATTTTTTAATTTCCGGTTGATCAGCATGCAAATAAACGCATAAATTTTATGATTTCATAATTTTTGGGATTTATTTCAATTATTTATTTTATTATGAATGAAAAATATGGGGTAATCTTTAATAATATGCAATCTCGAAAATCTTAATTAAATTTTAAATTTCTATTTCCAAAAATCGCCTGAAAATTTAAAAATAAATTTTAGACCCAAAAATCAGCTAAAAAATTAAAATTTTAATCGCAAAAACCATATTGAAAATAAGAAAAAAGTTATATGCCCCAAATCGCAAAATGAACTACATATTTCAAAAACCCAAACGGTCAACAAGCATCTTCAAACGCATGCCAGAAATTACAAAAAACATTCTTCAGTTACTACTGCACACTACTTAATATAGCTTTGTATGTAGAAGAAACCCTTACTTTTAATAAATTTTCTTATTTTACTCAAATTTAACTACTTTTTTCTGTTAAAAATGTCTAAATTCTTCCTTTTATATTCCCTTTCATTGCAAATTTTGATTTGAAAAAAAAAACTTTTTTGTTAAACCAATTTTATTATATTTTTACAAATATTTTTTATACAACAAAATTTGGGTTGAGGACTAAACACAGGGTTGTGATCTGTATTTCAAGTATATTGACTTCAGTAGCCAGCCACAATGTCCAATCATATTATAGTAGCAAAAATGGTATGTATTTCAAGACAAGGGAGGGTAAGTAATAACCCAACGATCATCCTCCTCCCACCTAACTGACGTGATGGGCGCAATTCGCATACGTGCGGAGTTTGCCAAATCATGAAAATCAAGAGAGTTTTTTAAGCGAAAATCGGAAATAAAGATTTCGACATCTAAGGTTTAAAATTTCGTTATAATAAAAATGTTACGATTTTATTTATAAAGACAAAGACACATATTATTTTTAATTGTGAAAAGTGTGTTAGATAAATGAAATGTGCAGGAATGAGAATAAAAATGAGATACGCTGCGGAATAGTTCGTTTAGCTCAAATCTACCACATTTTAACAGAAAACGTCTAAACTGTCTCGAAAAGCGAATGGAATATTAAATTTAATTTCAGAAAAGAGCAAAGAGCCGCTAAATGGTCCATTTAGATATTATGCCAAGCTTTTTCCTAAGGCTGGGCAGTGTATGGAGATTTATAAGTTTTGCACGACTAGTTTGTGGAGGTAGACTTAACCCGGAATCAAACCGCAAAAACCCTAAGGCGAAAAGTAAGAACTGTTTTTGAACAGACTCTAACTTGGCAGAAAAGATTGGTAACTAGGGAAACGAAAGTTAGTATATCCGAACAAAAGTTGTAAAATGAGTTTAGTAACATAAGAATCTCTAAATTCTTTAGACCAACATTTAAGAAAAATGAATTCACCCTTTGTCTCCAAAACCACTGTTACGATATGTAGACTAAAATTAAGCTTAGCGTTCATTTTAATTCCTAAATCAATAAAGTTGAAGGCTTGTTCCAGCTAGCTTCTTCTAGTCGGGAAAAGAACATCGTCTTACGTCAAAGGTAAATCATTTCTATCAAACCAAGCAATAAAATTGTTTACGTCAATTTGCAACAGACACCTATCGACTTTGTCGGAAGCTTTGCTAAAGTCAGTGTATATTACATCTGTATACTTATGTTCCCTAAAACCCAATTACACATGGTTTACTAATTCAGTTTAATTTGTTAGAATTGATATACCTTTACAAAATCCATGCAGAGATGAAGATATTAACGGAGTAATCGAAAAAATTATTTGGTCAGCGATTATAGCTTCAAAAAGTTTAGACATAACTTTTCAATGCATTACCTAAGTCCACTTTTATGGGACTATAAATAAATATTTCCGTATTGAAGGAAATATACTTTGTTTTAGAGAGGAATTAAATATCCTTATCAAAGTCAGAGGCAAAGAGAGTGTCAATTTGGCACTATTTTTAAGGAAGCATGCGGGTATCATATCAGAAACGTAATTATAAGATGCTGTTAACTTCATTAAAAAGAGGTCTATAAGAGGTTAATAAGAGGTATTATTCTTTAGAAATAGTTGGAGCGTTGATTAAAAAATTCGGACAGAGCTCGTACTGATAGGAAAATGTTTATCAGAATTAGTACAATTGTTTGATTTGCAAATTCTGCAAGTATGTTAGAAATAATGTGAAGATGAAGGATTAACGCCAAGGAAAAGTCGTATTTTTTTGTAATACTTGATTCAAAAACCGTGTTGCATTCGCAAAGAAAGTGATAGTCATGAATTAAGTACGAAAATTGTTAATAATAGAATGGTGGGAGTTTCAGAATTAAACCGACGTTCACTTTTAAAATGAATTGTGGTCTGTTGCACCTTCAGAAACCAAAAAAAATAAATATATGTATAAAAGCACGACTGTACTCATCCCAACTAGAAATTTCGTACTCATTCCACTAATTCAGTGCCTGCAGCAACTGTTTTAGCGAATTCATCAGTTCATCGTTTTCACTCATGCCACAATAACCTTGCATAACAGCACTTACTGTGGCTGGTACTAGCTGCTCCTACCTTTACACTGCGTTGCATTCAGCGTCCATTCATTGTGCGTAAATTTGATTTGCAACCTTCATCAATGCCATTTTCGATCGGAAAAAGCATGTTAATTTGATTTCACCACATTGTGGACAGCTTTTGTGCAACGGGAAAATGTTTGGCAATGCGCTCACGTTACGTGTTTGTGTATGTACGAAGGAATGTGTTCGTTTGTAGTCGAACGTTTGTCCCTTTTTTGTGGTTAAATATGACAAAATGCATGCGGCCGGGCAGCCATTCGTTTCAGGCTTTTTAAAAATATATATAAAGATGAGTATACGAAAAGGGAAATGTATGGAAAGTTTAAATTTTTAACCGACAAACGGTTTATATGAAGAGATAAACAAATTACGTTGTAAGAGTAGTTGGTAGGCCGAAAATTTAATAAAGAATATGATAGTTGGAGTTAAGCAGCTGCATTAAAGAAACTACGAGTTTGTATTATTTATGTACTTGAATTGTACCTGAAATTATTATTAAACCACGATCTGTTTATAATAATACAAGCTATTTTCGAAATCATTTAGCTTTTAATTTGAGTTCATTTAAATTCAACACGCAATACTACCTTTCCTTTCGGAGAAGGGTGGGATATGGGTAAGGTGAACAGATACTTAGTATCTATACGGATAGGTTCAAACTACAAGGACTGTCGCAAAAGAAACAGGACTGTTAAAAAAAACAACAAAAAATTAATATTTTTCAGAAGTTATATTTTTTTATTCAAGTCAATTAGCATTTCAAATGAGTGTTTAAGGTCATTTTTCGGAATGCTCTTGAGAATATCGGCCGTCGCCTTTTGGATAGCTGAAATGTCCTGAAACCAATGTCCTTTCGTGGTCAAATCAAGTTTTCCAAATAGGTAAACATCACAGGGTGCCAGATCAGGTGAGTGGGGTGAGTGATTAATGGTTAATATGAAGTTTTTTGTCAAAAAATCAGTTACAAGCGTCGACCGATGACACGCCGCGTTATCGTGCAACAGGCGCCAGGACCCTGCCTACCGGTATTGTGGTCGAGCACGACAAATACGTGACAAAAGACGCTTCATAACACCAAGGTAAAACACAGCATTAATCGTTTGGACAGGTGGGACGAACTCTCGGTGTACAATACCCTCGGAATCGTAAAAACAAATCAGCATTGTCTTTATTTTTGACTTCTGAAGACGACCGACTTCTGATCGTCACAAAGGTCCTCACGACTTTCTTGGAATCGCTTGAACCACTCATGCACATTACTACGGGATAGGCACTGATGTTTCAGTAAACGTTTTCCCAAGTTTAAAACAAAATTTAATATTTGCTCGTTGCATTTTACGATCGATGACCAAAAGCTGCTGTCACTTTTTGATCGATAACATCGATTGTGGTTATCCAATTGTCTTAAAATTTTTACGAAATGTCAACAAGAGATCAAGCTTTTTAGTTCATATACCCACCAATAGGTGGCGCCACCAGAAACAGTTATATTTAAAAAGTTCTGTTTCTTTTGCGACAGACCTTGTATATAGTAATGTATACATACATACATACAAATTATGTATGATGCTACAACAACATTAAATATAAGAGTATTAAGAGAACTTATCGTGACAGCGTAATATTTAATAATAAGAGAAATTAGAATAAGCTCTATGTTATTTATGCTTAGTGATAATATAAGAAAATAAAGAAAAACAGTTCTTAATGTGACACTGAAGATTGTGTTTCATTAAAGAATATTAATATATACGCGAGTGGTTTTAGCAAAATAAGTTACCAGAGTCGCCTTCCGTCTACCATACCATTGGCCAGAGCAGGCATCACCCTACAATTAGACTCTGAAAAAAGTGTGTTTACTTACTTCTGTTGTAAATTTAGCTTAGTTTCGGTGGAGTTAATCTCTGACTTGCGCAACAAGCAGTTCAACGGGCCATGAATCGAAGGCAACATGGGTAGCACATATCGCCTACTAAAATTCAAAAGGAATGACTTAAGAACTATTGTAGGAGTACCAACAGGTCACTGTCTAATTTCCAGACATGCCAGCAGACCAGGGACATCGTAAAATTAATATTTTAGAGGCTGTGAGGGGGTAGAAGAAGAGGAGACTAGGAAACATCTTAATTTCGAATGCAAAGCAAATCATCATGCTCATCTTAAGACCCAGCATTCATTATTGGATAATATTCGACTGAATATACATCCAGCACGCAGTGTAGAAAATATAGCAGCCGTAGCTGAGAGTGTACACGAAGACCGTGGAGAGTCGATTCGGTGCCGTTCGCAGCAACTCGGACTGACGTATGGAACGACTTGGAAGATTTTAAAATTGAGGTCAGCAAAGAGGTCCAGGAGAAAAATTGCCACATATGGTACAAGGGCAACCTAAAGAGATTCAAGAGCTGCCACTTCATCCAAAAAAATACAACGGTTTGGTGTACTCTGAGGGCCGGTGGAATCATCATCATATTTCTTCAAATATAATGCCGGTGAGAACGTAACCGTCAATGGCGACCGTTATGTCGCCATGATAACCGACTATTTGATGCCCGAAATTGAAGCTCGTGATCTTGGCGACATTTTGCTTCAATAAGACGGCGCCACTTCTCACACATCGCATCAATCAATGCATTTATTGAGAGAAGACTTTGGAGAGCAGATAATTTCACGTTTTAGGCCGATGATCGTGTGGTGTCACACAGCTAAACTTTTTCCTGTGGGAACAATAATCAATGCAGTTGCGAGAGAGTTCACCTTTAAATTCGAACATTCATCTATACAATTAAATTCGGTATGAGTTTTTGGCTGCTAAAAAACTGGAAAAGTAATTTATCATTGCGGTGTTGATGCGTAAATGAAATTGAAATTCGCCTGAAAGCGCAAACAGAATGATATAAGCTTCCCAAAGCAAAGCATACAACAAACGCGATTGCACTTTATACAAGCAATCAGTGTCAAGCAAACAAACAAGCAAATCGAGAATGAAGCGGTGCACGATTTGACAAACGAACAAACAAGCGGTCACGTGGGCAATAAAAACGTGACAACGAAAAAACTGTAAATGAGAGATAACAGAGGAAATTAAAAATAATTATTTTCATTATTTTTTTTTTAATTTTATGTTTTTCAAATATTTTTAAGCAAATAAATTAAGCAAACATTGTTTTTATGAAAAAAATAATATTTTGGGTGATATTATGCAACAAAAAAAATTATTTTAAGTTAAAGTTCTTCACAAAAAAATCAACGAAAATTTTCGTGAAATACAAAAAAACAACAACAACCCGAAATTTTAGCTTTGCTGAAGTGTAACATTCAATTAAGTGGCACTTCCGCAAGCGTTTGTTGGTTAGAGGCATACACAGCGGCAAGTCAAGCTTTACAAAAGGAAAAAAATAACAAAAACAAAGAATCTATTGAACTTTTCATGTTTCGCCACGTGTATGTACATATGTGTGTGTTAGTGTACACAAACAAACAATCTGGTGTGGCAAGCAATCATTACGGAAATGCCGCAAGTGCCAAAAATTGCTGCTAAAGTCGACTGGGGCAAATGAAATTGGAAGCAGGCCGCAAACAAAAAGCCAAATGTTGATCTTGTTTTCAATTTTTTTTCCACTACTGCCCGGTGTTGTTGTTATGGCTTTGCGCTGAAAGCGATAAAAAGGCAAACGCTTTACCGTCGAGACCACAAAAATTCAACCATCAGTGCGGCCGTCAACACAGTCGTAAACAATTAAGCATTTCAATTCTCGGATTTCATCTCACCAAAGGCCCAACCAACGCACACTCGTGCAACTCTTTCGCAGCGCAACCGCACATGAAAGGGTAAAGTGAAAAAGCAAAAAAAAAAAACAAAAAAAATATAAAAAATAAAAGAAGGAAGCGAAAGAAAAAATGTAACAATCCACAAAAATTGTCGTTTTATGCGCTTGTGGCGCCTAAATGTATGCAAAACTCTTACAGGCTCATTTAGCGCACTTCTCAAGCCCTAGCACGAATGCTCACGATACAGCCGCATAGTCACTTTAGCATAAAAAACCAACAATTTGCCCGCTTATTCTTCTACTTTTGCGTCTTTTTTGTAAACTGCTTCCTTTTTGGCTCATTTATTACAATTGTTATTTTTATGTGTTGCTCAACGCCGCAAGTTATGCTTCCTTTTTCGCTGCTACTATGTGTCAAGTATCTTTGAACTTTTTTGGGTACTTGCTCTTATTTTTTAGGTTATTTTTGTTTTTTTCTTGTATAATTTTAGCTGTTGGCTGTTCCGGTTGACTGCTTAGGCCGGCTTTTTACGCCTATTCGGACTGTGTTGAGGACGTTCAAGTGATCAAAGAGACAAAAATATGCGCAACAATTTGTTGATTTCTTTTTCTCAAACTTTTTTTATGCGCATTAAATTAGTTTAAGTTAGAAGATTGATAATAAGAGGGATCTCACTTGGACAGCTTAGAATGCCGTCTGATCTGGTACCTAAAACTCCTAAATACTGGACAGTAAGACCATTACAAATCGACAAATCACAAAAGTAAGATTATCGAAGTGTTCTAGTCTCGGTCTTGCAAAGGCTGAACAATGGAGGAGAAAGCGCCTAGATGATTACACTTCACCCTTTTCCACAACACTTTGACAACTAGCGTCTGACAAGATTTTTATATGCAGCATTTATATTTACTTTGAAATGCAAATCAAGGACGATATTTATAATTTTAGAATTTTTAAATAAATTAACAAGATATTTAGTCTGATGATGGTTAATTTATACTTAACTGGAACTCTGATGTTTCCTTCTGGGTGTTACAAACAGCATGTCAAACTTAATATACTCTATTCAGGGTCCTGTTGAAACAATTTATACTTCTTAACGATTAATAATGTCGGTAATGTTTGCTAATATTTTGTTTAGAAAAAAGAGGACCAAGTAAGATCTTCGAAAAAGTAAAGAAAAAATTAAATTTAAAAAACACTTGCTCTCATTTGTAAGCTCGCCTACAAAATGCTAAACACCTTTAAAGTAAGTGAAAAACATGGATGATGTCAATATTTTTCTTTTTCTTTATTGACTTAGACACTGCCCACGCGGTTACAGCTGAGTTTACAATAGCAAAGAACAAAACAGCCTCGGATGAGAGCCCAAATTTTTACTTCTAGTAATTTACGTATTACATATTTAAAAATAGTAAATAATAGAAATTAAATATTTCGACTTTAGGCGCTAATTTCGAAAAAAAGAAGAATTTTTCTTCATATGACTCTGTGGAAAAAATGGTTTACTCCTATTCTCAGCCAACGAACTCAAAATACGTCTTTTCTACATACCCATTAAGGCCCTCAGAATGTAAATCGAAGTTTGATCCATATAATGCGACTGTTGGAAAAACCTACTAGTCTCTTAGAAAATACAAGGTGCGTACCAAAATAAACCTTTTTCGAATCGACATACTTGTGAGTTAGAACCAACAACTAATTTTGTTTTAAAATTGGTAAAACTTTTTCCGAAACGTTTCAATTGATGAAACAAGTTTATGGCGATGATTGCCTATCCCGCAGCAGAGCGCACAAGTGGTTTCAACGTTTTCAAAGTGGTGGTGAGGACATAAATGACGATCAACATGTGGGCCAATCAAATCCGTGATCACCAGAAATTCCATTGAAACTGTGCGTGAATTCATCAAAAATCAGCCGAAATCATCATTGAAATTAATGGAAATGAAATTGAACATCTTCAAAACAACGATTTATCGTATTTTGACCGAACATTTGGGCTTACGAAAGGTTTGTGCACGGTTTGTTCCGCATAAATTGACTGACGACCACAAATTGCTCTGAATTCAACATTCGAAGGACGATTATTTGACCAAAAATCAGATTTTAACCATTAACCACTCCCCATATTCACCTGATATGGCACCGTGCGACTTCTTCCTTTTCGGAAAAATGCATTCGCCCATGAAAGGAAAGCGTTAGGCAGACGTAGAGGCCATTCAAAAAACTTGCGCCGGCATACTGGCGATCATACCAACGAGCTAAAGCACTCGTTCGACATGCTTTTGGACCATGCAAAAAGCTGTATTGAAACAAAAGGAGACTATTTTGAATAAAGTAAATTGATTTTGTCGAAAAAACCATTTGTTCTGTTTTTTTTTTTTTTTGAAAGTCCTGTTTACTTTGGAACGTACCTTGTAGTATTGAGATAAACGCGTCTGGAAATAAACTGATGGCGCTGATTATGTAAACTGAGCGTCTACACTTCAGAATGCTGTAACACAAAACCAATATGAAATCGAACAATCAAGTTTTTTTTTAATTTTAGACTAGGTGTGCTGCTTAAAAAATTTTCTTCGATAGCTGTCTGTGGCATTAAAAAAATTAAATAGTACTTCTATGGAATGAATATTATTCCATAAACCGCCTCACTTTATTTTCTCATTTTACTGATCAACAATTATGACCTTCGTATTTTATAAAAAGGGATGGCACTTTAGTATGCTATTGTTATGATCAATATACCATTTTTTTAACGAAAAGTAGAACTACTGTTCTAATAATGAATATTTTCATAAATACTTTCATGAAAGATAAGAGAATACACTAGAATAGAATACATTTCGCACTCAACTTCACAAAGTTCCATCAAAAAGTCTATGCAACATCTCCATCGTATGCAACACACATTTCTCCGCTTCAATACACAAGACAACTCCATTAGCTATTGAGTAAAATCTATCTAACTATGCTCACACTCACTATGCTTCGTTAGAGGCACGACAAACTCATCTTTCAAAGCGACCATTTTTGCCAATAAATGTGCCACATAAATTGCCAATTTCGCACTAAATAAAAATGAAGCAATTATGCGCTCAAATGGCAGCGCCAAAGCAGCAACAACGCACATTTGCACAAAAGCTCAAGCATTACCATGCGCATTACACCAGACGCAGCTTGCAACACATTGTGTGGCAAAGAAAAAACCAAAAAAAAAGTGGCAAGTGCGCAACAGCAACGCGTAAAGTGACACCTATAATGGCTACTTTCCGGTTATTTTTTCGCAACAAAATGGCACTAAAATGAAGGCACTCACTAGGAGCGACCGCTGCAACAGCAACAAAGCGGACAAGAGCAGCGAAATGTGGTAAGAAAAATGTGGCAAATGGAGGAAGAGTGTACGTTGACTGCATCAAGCGTGTGGCAAGTTGGAACATTAAAAGAATTTCAATGCTGCCGCACTATGTGGGTGTGCAACATTTTGCACGTCGGCACTTAAATGCCAACACGTGACTCAATTCCGTAGCGGGCAGCGCTACAACGGAAGATGGCACTCACAATTTAGTTGCTTTCAATACTGAAAGCTCGAATACAGCGTCACATATATGTATGTATGTGTATGTGGCTGTGTGTGGCTGTTGCAGAGTGACGCCTGCTCATTTTCCAACGTTACATGTGGCAGTTTCAATAAGCGACACATTGTGTTGTAACGTGTGCAGCGATGGCTAAATGCTCTATTGTAGCATATTTTTTCTATTTTCGGCGTGCTCATACAGGTGCGTGTGCGTGTGTATATATATGAGTGTATTGCTCCAACAGCAGATTTTTCGCTGCCTTTTTGCCACTTCATTATAGTCGCGCAACCTCGTCCTTTGCCATTTAAAATTTTATACAATTTTTTTATCCAATTCCCTTTTTTTTTGGTTTCGTGGTCTTGGTCGCAATCACTCATTCCTTACTTCGCATTTTAATCGCCTGGCTATTATGTCACCTTTGCTTTGGCCAACCAACATCTGTGTTTTTAGTGCGCTTTGTGTTGCTTGTGTTTGCGCTCTTTGTAGTGGTGAATATAATGTGAAAATCGCAACACAATAAAAACAAAACAAAAAGAAAACAAAGAGAAAAGAAAAAAAAAAAACAATAACTGAAAAATAAGGTACAACAACTTCGAAGACCTCGTAAGTTAACGAGCCAAATTTACCCAGCGAAACGTTATTACTCTTAAGAGTAGCAATTCCTAATTGAGATATTTCTTTTTTCATATGTACAAAACTTCTTGCGGTCGTTCTTCTTACTTCATGAAAAGAACATTCATTGCTTACTGAAAACGAAAAAAATAGAGTATAAAAATGATCATTTTTAATTGAAGGTTCAATTAAGTAACCAGAGTCTATTACTGCTCACTAACTCTCCTATAACCCAAATTGTGAAACATGGTATTAGAGTATATAACCTTATCACAAATACGACAACTTTGCTATATCACCAGAGAAAACCTACCTTTAATTTCCAATTATAAAACTAAAATCTTTTCAAAACTGTAAAGCAGAACTGACAGCCCAAATTATACAGCACTATCATAATATACATTCTTATATATAGTAAAGCTCTCATACATATAACCAATGTTCATATATTTTAATGGATAGTCTAAAAAGTAATTGTTTGGTATTTCTAATCAAACTTCAACTTATTTTTTTATATTTACATATAATGAACTTTAATGAACCATATATGTATGTATTTTGGTCGACTACTTTTTGCCATTTTTCCGCTAGAGACATTATTCCATTAGTGTAAAACTTGTCTGGTTTCTCGGCGAAAAACTGCGACAAGTATTTTTCACAGGCTTCTCTTCAAACCAACTTTACTCCATTAAGAGAGTTCTGCATTGACCGAAAGAAATAGTAGTCCGATGGTGCAAGGTCAGGGATATATGCTGGATGCATTAAAACTTCCCAGCCAAGCTCTCCCAGTTTTTGCCGAGTCATCAAAGATGTGTATGGTCTAGCATTGTCCTGATGGAAGACGAATCCCTTTCTGTTGATCAGTTCTGGCCCTTTTTTCGGTTGATTGCTTCAATCTCATTAGTTGTCTTCAGTAAAATTTAGAATCAATCGTACAACCAGGCTCGCGCATCTCATGGTGGATGATTCCTTTCCAATCCCATCAAGCACTCAGCATAACCTTTCGAGGCGTCAATCCTGGCTTGCGACCATTTGTTGAGCTTCACCACGCTTGGATCATAATCGTTTTCGCACA
Source organism: Bactrocera tryoni (assembly GCF_016617805.1). Taxonomy (NCBI): domain Eukaryota; kingdom Metazoa; phylum Arthropoda; class Insecta; order Diptera; family Tephritidae; genus Bactrocera; species Bactrocera tryoni. Next base: position 33,686,551 of record NC_052502.1, read on the forward strand.
TTCAGCAAAGAATCGCAGATGTTAACTCGGTCCATTAAATTTTTGGGTTTCACAGACAATTCATGTGGTATGCAAACATCGATCTTCTTTTTGTAGCCAGCCTTTTTTAAATGGTTCAAAACCGGTTGATGGTGAAGCTCGATGTAGGTGTTACATGAGTTAACACGAAAAGCCGCATGAACCGAATTTCCGTATGTAAGTCGCAGCTGAATCACAAAAAAACTCAATCAATTTCTGCAATGGTGATGATGCAAAATGGGTTCCTTATGACAACGTCAAGTGAAAACTGTCATTGGCGAATCACGGTGAGCCAAGTTTGACTATATCTTTTGTAAGAACCATCTGCTATTAGCTGCTATCCTACCAAACTTTTAGTTCAGACCTGTACTACCGCCAATGGAACCGTTTGAAGGAAGCTATCGGCCAGTGGTGGCCAGTTTTCGCCAATAGGAGGCGAATTGTATTCCATCAGCACAATGCGAGTCTACTTACGATAGTGACTCGTCAAAAGCTGCGTGAGTTAGTTTAGCGGTTCGTATACATCCAACTTATAGCTCGGATTTTGTACCGCTCCTGCCAATGGTGAATGATTTTGCTCATGAAAAATTCGTCTCAAGAGTAGGTTGTGGAAATCGATTATCTCAGTTTTTCCTTATTAGCGCGTGTTTCTATGAAAGTGGCATTATAAGGTTTGATTCAACGTTTGAAAATTTTGTATTATCGGACAAAACTGTGCATATTTGATCAGATAAATCTAACTATGCTAAAAAAACTTTAATTTCATGCAAAAATATTGGTGTTTCTTTACTACACTTCAATTTTGGATGATTCTGTCCTTTATTTCGACTCCGATGGAAGTTATATGCGCTTTAAGATATGATTTGAAGCTCAAATGGATTTGTTCATTTATTTCGTTAGCAGAATAAAGTTTGCTTCAGACACACATCGATCTAGCAATCCGAATGGAAAAAATTTACGAAATTTTACGTTTTCAATTGAATTACTACTCATCGGAGATACTTCGGATCACTGACCTTTGTGAGATTGTAAATAAATGAGGCCTCCATCCCGCCTCTGTTAGAGACAATTATGTTAAAAAATTATGAAAATCATGCGAAATATTGTTTTCGGTATTAAAGATGTCGCGAGTACTTTCAACTGGAGTCGTGGAAAGTTTCTTTCTGATTTTTTGTTTTTTTTTTTCAAAATAAGATGAACTAGAAAACCAAACGAAGTGATTTTACAGGATTCAAATAAAGAATTCATCCCACATTCAAACCGCTCGTTACTCAGTTAAGCTGACAAAGGGAACTCGCTGAAAAGTTAAATACTATTTTAGCAGGATTTGTTGAGTTATTGAGAAAAACAGCTAACTTTAAGAGCTATAATAGAGATTGGATATGGTAAAATAGAAAGATTATCATAAATGATCTGTAGCTTTTATAGTTATATTTCTCTCAGAGAAGAACCAAGAGAGTAATTTCAGTACGAAATCATTTAGATATGTGTGAGAACAATTTTGGATCATTAATTTTTAAAAAAATTTTAACAATTTCCATTTCGGATCAGTTTTCTTCGTAAATTCTAACTTTTTCACTATGTTCTGCGAGCTTCAAAGAAGACATCGGAAGACATTTTCTTCTTTTTTTCTTTTTCTTTTCTTGTACGCGTATTTATCTTTTTTCTTCCAGAATGACACGTTTTATGTCAATTTTTTCATTTAGAAATATAAATCGTAATTCTCATACGCTTCTTCATAGATTTTACGCAAAATAAATAAAACAATAAATTATTAATATTTGTTTCAATATTGTTGACGGTCATACTATATGTATATACAAAATCAAGAACAAATACGAAATACGAAATTACGAAATTATAAAAGCAAAACAAGCGCTGAGGGTATTTTGTAACAGTTTGTTTGTTCATGGCTGTCATATTCCATCCACATTCACCTATGTTGCAACATAATTTTTTTATGTTTTGCATTTAACAGGGATTTACATTTTTATTCACGCCGAGAATGCTCATTTTGTCGGCATATACATAAATGTACAATAATAACAACACCGTTTGGAGTAATTTTCGACTCACACTCGCACAGCTCGAACCAGTCGATATCACACTGGAGGACTTTGGTGCCTTTGTAGTACTGGCATTTCACTACACTCAGCCGATGGTGGCTTCATAGTCACACGTTCTATTGAGAAGATGCTTGAACAAGCATGAGAAGAATCAGTTCCGTAAAGGAAAATTGCCATTTTGCATTTCATGTGGCTGCCCACAGGCGAAATGCCAAGCACAGTTATTATTAGAGTCTACATACAAACCCCTATAACCGTTCATTTCGAACATTCTCGCATAGTTTTTTTTCTTTGAGAGTGTGAGTATTAACCGCCTTTTGGATCTTCTAGTCGATATCCTAACGGTCTTTTGCATTTAAAAGCATTTCATAGTTACAATTGCAATTTCCTTCTTAGCTGCCACCTCGGTGACCTCAGCGTGCAACAAACTAATACAATCAAATGCTTTTGCATGTAAAAATGGCTACTCACCTTGCCACGTCCGGCGTCTGCTCGTAGCTGCCACCACCACTGCGTTGGCGCAGTCTACTTTTATGGTTGTCATTGCCCAATGCAATTATATATACTTTTTGCCGGGCTGGACCGCACTTCGTGCTCATGATTTAACGCGTAAAGCATCGTTTTGGTTTTAGCCAATTTTTTATCGCTTCGTTTGCCGCACTTGTGTGGCGTGTTGAACTAATATTTTTGCCTCACTTTGATTATCATTTTTTTTTCTTTTTGCACTTACTATTTCTCATCTTTTTATTTGCCACTTTTTTATTTTATTTTTCACTTTTTTCCACATTTTTCACTATTATTCTTTTTTCACTGCTTTTTCACTTCCTTTGCCCTTTTTTTCACTTTTTCACTCTTTTGTGTTAGATTGCCGCTCATTTTGTCTACTGTTACTTTACGATTTACGAATAAATGTTTTCATTGACTTGCAGGATGTTGCACCTTCGGAAATGTTTTGCTACAGTGGCTTGCATATGACGGTGGATACACTGAAAGGAAATAGATAACAATTGGGTAAGTTTATGTAAGAAAAATAGAATTTACTGTAATGTTTGGTATTTTATATAAAATATGAATATTCAGTGATTTAGATAATATATAATATATATGTATGTATAGTTTTTATCAAAGAATAATGAATAAGTCATCCTCAAACATAAAAGTGTATTATTCCCTTATTGCTCCAACTGAATTGATAGCCTTGTCTCAAAACAATGGATTCAACTTCGAACTTCGAAACACTCTGCTGACTGGTTTATGCAATGATTTCAAGGCCATGTTCGGACTATAAGGTGGACTTTCCATGCATGCTCTAGTTTCTACAGCGTACAATTACACAAGAATGACTCCTTCAGTTTTCGGATACAATGAGTGGTCAATTAATACCAAACGATCACCTTTTGTTCTTTATTTTTAATAAATAAGATATAAAGAGAGACCACGATAGCTTATCGTTGATAGAAGACTTGTGGAGAGAGTAAGGAAGGCACTGATTGCCTTACATTGCTGGTGTTTTTCAGGCAGAAGTGAATGTAGCAATTTTTCTACTGCTAAGAAATACATACAGCCTCTCAGGAAGATGAGCATTCATTCCAAAAGCACAGCGGAATACTAGCGTTGAGCTCGATAACTGTATGCTTAAAACTAGTCAAGAAGTATCTGTCCTCAATAGAAATATCATCAAGCTACTACATCCAAAACTCGTTTGGAGGACTTGTCATAGCGGAATTGCTGGAAACTGCAAACTCTTATGAACTGGTCAAAGGGGCACTCTCGCCCCTCTCACATTGTAATCGGACCGAGCATCTCACGTTCTAGCCCTGAACTAATGGACCTCGTACGCGCTTAGCAAGCGCTTGTCGACGACCAATTCTGGTTCGACTACGAGATCCGTTTGGCTCAGAGTAGAACGTAGAATATCTTCTGAGCTACTAGCTCTTAGTAAAATTCATTTTTAACGCTTCTTATTGGACACTGTTCAATAGGTATTCATGCAGAGGGGCTAAAAATCTTGTCGGAGAAGGGTGCGTTAGAAATATCCAGAGGCTTTCTCCTCTATTGTCCAGCCTTTGCAAGACTGATGTTGATGCGAACCAGAATACATAACCGAAACTCATATTAGTCATCTCGAATTATTATCTCGGATTGAAAAGGTCTTATAATCTATTATATTGGAGTTTTACCTACTAAAACCGACCGCCTTTCTAAGTCAGATTCCTATAGGATTGACCTCTTAACCTAATATAACATAACTTGATCATGATCGGATGGATGAAAAAAACAATTCGTACATAAATATCGTCTGGGGTATCAAGAGATGCAAGTAGTATCTTCATACGAAGAGAAAATGTAAATTAAAGACAAAGCGAGATAAGTGCAATGTGATCCAGCTGATATTATGTAACTAGCCCGTACAGTTAGTGTAAAAACTAAGTCACATAAAATAAAAAGTGTAGGCACAATGTCAAATACGATTGCCATTATAAATTACAAAACCACATTTAAGCGCATAAAAGATTATGCACAGTGCATGTGCCATAACCCACGATGCGCTCAAATTTCACTTGCCAACACTCGCAGCATTTTCCAGCAGGTTGACCACTCTGTCGCTTCGTTTTACGCGTCGAACATTATTTCGCTTAACGCAGATCGCCGCTTTAGCGCTTGTTAGCCATGGCAATGCGATTTTATTATATATGAATACCGGCCACATGCAATATGACTACAAGCCAGCAGCGACCTCCGGTGGCGCACTCCAACACCCGCACGACGCACTTATACAGTGAGATGCTGCTTTTAACAGCTGCTTCCACTTTTCTGCATATTCGACTTGTGTTTTGTTGTTGCTGTTGCCTTTGTGCACCGCATTCACACTTTTATTCATGATTTTATATTTTTTCTTCAGCTTCCATCGGGTTTTTCGTTTTTCGCTTGCTGCTGACCATTTTGATATTCTTGCAAGGATGAATGGAGCCGCAGGTCATGAATGTTGCAATTTAAATGGATTTATTCATTTAGCGCTTGTTGCGCTTTTCAGCTTGCTGCTCCGACTCCTTCCTTTCACTTCTTCGGTCAATTTCGTTGCTCGGCCCGTGGTGCTTTTATGCAGCAGATCGCTGCCAACGACAATAAGCCAAAAGCTGTGATATACTCACAGTCACACACACACACACATTTATGCTTATTGAGGCTCATAAATGTGAATACCTGTGTGTGTGCGGTTGCATGAGTCTGCTCTGAGCGTGTGTTAGTGGAAAAATGACAAAGTCTGTCTACCCGCAATGACACCACTGACCGTTCAAGGCAAAAAAGCGAAAATTCCTGTCCAGCTTTGCTCTTGGTTTTGGTTTTGTTTTTTTCTTTTTCATTGTTATTTCGGTGTTCTTGGCGCTCTTCGCAGGTTTTCGCTTGCTTTGCACTGCATTGTGGAATTATGCAAATGCATTTGGTTTATATTTAATTATTCTGACATATTTTTGATATTCTCAGTGGGAGTTGGTCGTGGAAGAGATTCTGAATAATTTAGTAAATTGATTTGAGCTGTGGTTCATAAAATGGGAGAATGGGTTTCTTAATTGTTTTAATTGACCAAATGAAGTTCGCAAATTTAAACGCTAGAATTTCTTTCGATTTATATCTTATTTAATATTTGTGATTTCCAAAAAGATATATTTTTGGTAATATTTTATTCATGAAAAAGCCAAATTTTTAATTCCCAGTTGGTTTATACAATAATAGCAGCCACCGTTAGGGGTCCATATACCATATATGTAGCTACCATACAAAATCAATTATCAAGTTGAAAATTTTGTTACTTGACAAGATATATTCACGAAGTTGGGTATTGATTATTGCAATGCAACGGTGCAATCTATGGAAAAATTTTACGGATCTGACAGCTATATGATAACCCCGCCCACTCTCCACATAACGGTTTTGTTAAAAACTACCAAAAGTGTGATAAGTCAATAAATATGTAAATACGCCAGAGACATTAAATTTTACCTCCAAGATGATATGAGATGGCTTTAAAGAAATTGGTGTCAAAATTGGACAATGGGTGTGGCGTCACACAATTTTAGGTGAAATCACATATCTCGTTACCCACATGACCGATTCGAACCAAATTAAATATCACACTGCAACCACTCCTATTTCCCATAAAACTTATTTTACATTTCATTTGATTATTTCTCTTTCCAGTATACAATAGAAGAAGTAAATAATATAACGAGATAAACAGTTGCGCGGATAGTGCCTTTGAAATATTTCATCTTATGACCAGAAATTATCCAAATCTGACCAAAATGTACTTTATATATGGTCTCAGTGTCAGTGTCTCAGTGTACTCAGTGTCTATAATTGACTTTTTATATGAGAATTTCGAAAATGGGCTGAATCTGGTCAATAATTCCCTTGGCTATATACTTGATATAAAGATCTTCGAACTTCCAGTTGACTTTATACCGAATATATCGGCCAATATGTGAGTTATGACAATGAAGGTGAGGGAGCGTACTTTACTAATAACGATGTATATTTCTATCAAAAATGGATGAAATTGGATGATTAAATACTTTCCGATATGCTATTAATTGACCTACGCAACTTTTCAAATTCGCTTTAAGCATATCGTAAGTGATTATGCATATTTTTTCGGAATTATACGTAATGAGCTTTACAAGAAAACAAACAAAACCTCAGCCAATTTCTTAAGCTTTATGGACAAAAATAATATGTAGCTATATAGACCGAATTAGTAAATTTTAACAGCGTTAAATGTTACAACATCTTATATTTTAATAATATTAACCACAGCACATGTAGTAACAAGTGAACAGGCAGCAAGCAATTAGAAGAAGAAGCACTTCGTTAGGAACAAGGGAAGGAAAGAAAAATTCTGAACCACCAGGGGTATATCTTAAATGCGTAGTAATTTATGGCACATTGCGTTTGTTTTTAAACCCGAAATCAGATTTCCAACAAACAACTCTGTAAATCGAGGCAGTAACTTTGTTCCTCATAGGCCTAATATATCCATTAAAGCCCGTTGATTTACACGAAGGCAACAAAAAAAACGGAAAATTCGCAAATCGGTTTCGACCCAGCAATTTTTCGACCTATAGTCTCTTAGACAAAGTCGTTCATAGAACATTTCACGTATATACGTTTTTATCCATACTCCACTATAACAAAACGACCAATTGTCCAACGGCACTTTATCTGTACCCCACTATAAAAAAACTTTGAGAAACGCAGATAACTATAAACGCTGGTTTATCATTTACTGGGTGATTAGAACACTGGAAGTGAACAAGGAAGGTATTTTTGGTTCGACTGTTGGAGTGCTTAGCATTCACAACAAAATTTATATTCACGGTGTGGCTATATGAACTCAGTAGACTACAAAACATGGTTACCCATAATAGTTATATTATTTAAAAAATTCAGAAAGGTGCCTCCAACTGTCAATGCCTTTCAGTTAATACTACACTTAAAAAACTTTTAAATGTTTCTAAGTGGTTTCGGACTTGTTCAAGAAACATGCCCAGTTCTTTAGAGAGCGCCCTGCAACCACAATACAGCATTGTGCTTCAATCACAACGAGGAGGAAAAATTTTCTAGAAATAGTTATATCATAACTACATATATAATCTGATTTATTGAATCAGAGCTTACAGCAAGGCTTTCAACATATTTACCTTGTTTCAAATGTGCATACTAAAATTAATTACATTGGATTTAGGTAAATAAATACTTCAAACCATATATAGCGGTATCACCACTACAAAATGTTTTTAATGCATTTTCAGTACCTTGTATCAAGGTCTAGTTTTTAAGATCCAAGAAAACTGCTAAAATATATTAATTCGAATGCCAAAGTACACAGAGTAAGATATCATTGAAATGAGTTTGATGTAAAAATGTGACAAAATAACTACACAGGTCCACAAAAAAAAATCGATGAAAGGTTCCTTTGACCAAACATGGTGTACTATATGTATTTTGGGCCGCTGAAACCGAATCTGAAGTCCGTTTTACTCCATCACGTCAGGATTTTTTCCTAACCTCAAAATACATATCGGATTTTACTTAATTTTGGGATAGAGGGGTTTTGAGGGGTCCTTGCTTACGAAATTAAAGACAAATTTTCAAAATACAAAATGGCGGATCCAATATGGCCTTCAAAGTTTTAAAAAAATTCTTGAATTTTCAAAAACTTCTTCAATTTTTAAGAAATTCTTCAATTTTCATAAAATTTTGTATCAAGGGATTTCCGAGGTCATTGATTTCGAAATTAAAGATAAATTTTCAAAATACAAAATGGCGGTCAGAAAAAAAATTCTTGAACTTTCATAAAACTGTGTACAGAGGGGTTCTTAGGGTCGCTGATCACTTATTTAAAGTCAGATTTTCAAAATAGTACAAAATAGAAAATCCAATATGGCTGTCGGATGTATAAAAATTTCTTTAATGTTCACAAAACTTAGTATATACATATCTAGAAGATTTTAGGGCCGCTGCCCACAAATTTTATCGTGTGCCTGCATCCAGGGCACCTCCACGTGGTGACAGCGGGCAACGGAGTTGTTCCGTGATCCGGCAGAGTCCCTGGATCACGCTCCTTAAGGTGAGTCTGCAATGGGTTTAGTTGTACATGTACGTGACCCTAATCCCTTTTTAGAGAAGTAACACAAAAATTTTTAGGGAATACAAAAGATCCTAATTACGCGAATATTGTCAAGAAAATGTTAAAGAATTATGAGAAATTGGGATGCCTAATGAATCTAAAACTGCACTTTCTTCATTCACACGTCGAATATTTTCCTGAAAATTTGGGTGGCTTTAGTGAGGAGCAGGGCGAGAGATTCCACCAGGATTTACAAGAGATGGAAAAGATTTAAGCAAGGACCCCTCAAAACCCCTTTAATATTTTTAAACTTTTTTCCGTCAAGTAAAATCCGACATGTATTTTGAGGCTAGAAAAAAATCTTGACGTGATGAAGCAAAACGGACTTCAGATTCGGTTTCAGCAGCCCAAAATACATGTAGTACACCCTGTTTGGTCAAAGGAACCGTTCATCGATTTTTTTTGTGGACCTGTGCTATTTATTAACTTTTAAAACTGTTTTTTTTGCCGATCCCCTTCTAAATTCGCCTTACTCTTTTAAGTTACCTAGCCCAGTGACAGCTAAATAACCACAATTTGCTTATTAGCACATTGCTTATTTAATGAGTTAAAGCCAACACGTTTTGTGTTGTTGTAATACATAAGCATCCATGTATTTGTTGTTGTCGGCGTCGTTGGCATTATTATAAATTACAAAAGCTATTCATTAAATTTAATTGCCTGACAACGGGTCAACTAGCCGAGTTTTAAATAACCTCCCCGGTAAACAGAAGCGCCAAATTTGAAATATATGTGAGGAGGAGGTAAAGTGAACTAAGAAAGATAATGCTCCAAAGAAATAAGATGAAGTGAAATGGAGCAGCACAAGGAAGTGAGTGGAAAAGTAAAGCAGCTGAGTTGGGCATGAGAAAGCGCATTCATTTCAGCTAAAGTGAATTTTCGGGTGGCCGTGGCTATAAACTCGATAGCAGTTAGTTGTGATAGGAGTACAATTGGAAGAAATGAAAAGAAAGTGAGATGAAATAAGTGAAAAATAAATACGAATAACATAAGCGTATTGTCGCTGGATGCGACAGTTGAGAATGCCTGGTATTTGTTTGGAATTGCATTATTAACGCGTTAGCACGCCCAAAGGAGACAACACATTTTTTTTCTAATAGTCGCTTATGATTGCGCGGAAAATTCTAGAGCTTGTTTATTTTCTTTTATTATTATATTTTATATATTTTATCAAATACGAGTAGCCGTTTAATGACAATGCTATTCCTATCTGAAAATACAGAAAAAATTTACGTCAAATTGCCTTCATTGAAAAAGCCTATAAACCATCGGATCAGGGGCTCTCTACCCAAAACTGATAATTGTAAGTTCGACATCTTAATGGGGAAACTTTCTTTATCCAGTGAGTTAGCACTAATATCAAAACCGCTCCCAAAGTCACATTTTTGTATAATATTGTAAAAAAAAGTGTGAGATTCTGTTCATCCGAAGCAATAAACACTTTGCAAAATCGGACCTAATAGCAACCACATCCTTTATACAATGTGCGTTGAATTTTAGAAAATGTTTACTGATATTACAGATACGATTTTGTATCCAGAAATTCATTCACTAATTAAAAAGTGATGCCTACAATAAGGCTCAAAATACAATAATTTACCGAAGTCACAAACCTCACATGGATCTCGACTTAAAGGTTTATATCCACTTGTGAATTTCAAAAATAGATTTGCTGGTGTTTTTCAAATGGGCATACATATATTATATATTCGAGACTGAGAGAAAAAGTTCCCCTGATCGCTTGAAATTTTCACACGACCTCCTGAAATATAATATATATCAGGTAATGATAGAAGGATTACTATTTTTGATAATAATTGTTAAGCTACTATGAGTATAAAATCAAATCAAGATTTTGACTAATGCTAGCTGCACTAAACTATAGTAATAATTAATTTATTTAGTTTTTGGAGTCAACATAATTTTAAGCAGAGAACCCAACGTAAGACATCTTTTTCGGTGCTCCTTCTGGAGATAGGCACGCGACCAGGGGAATTCGGAATTTGTCAAAATTAATCTTAGACTATTCATGTACATTAAAGTCTGTAAATATTTTTTTTTAATTTTACATTAATGTCTTTTCCAAAAAAAGTATATATAAAAAGACGAGTGTGGAGCTAGAACTCTTACTACCATTGAAAGGGGGGCATTGCAGAGAGCAAAGAGTCTCATAGACCTCTTTCGAACTTTGTGACTGCTCAGCTACTGGTAGTCGATCAACGCTTGCTGAGCTGATCTGAGGTATAACAGTTTAGTAGTGAACCACAAGAAGCCTAAGAAGTTTCAACCAGTTCCCATTCTGCATCCGATTCAACCAAACCAGTCAAATCATAAATTAACTCGGTATCGATGATAGAGACAAGGAGTCTAGACATCCTTTCTCTAGTTTTGTGCGCACGGTCAGTGAACTCAAGCCTAATATATCTGCTCTATTATCGGAGTGGATAGTTATCAATATGAATTGACGCGGCTGAAGTAATAGCCAGTATGATGACCATTGAAATTCAGAGTGACGAATACGAGCCGTCTATAAGAGCCAAAAGAGAAGAGATAGTCAAAAGCTTAAGATTATGGCAGCATCGGTTGCAAACCTTACTCAAAGGACGGTGGACCCACAGCCTGATACCGTGGATCGACAGACGACATGTGGACCTGGATTTCCACTTAACTCAAATACTAAGTAGACATCGGTGCTTAAGAAGCGACCTGTGGAGATTCCAGCACGACATTAGTTCGAATTGTGACGTGTTCAGAGGACTTTGAAGACTCTGAGCATGCATTCTTTTATTATCCTAGCCTTTTAAGTACAAGAGAAAAACTTAAAACTACACTGGGTGGTAGTTTTACGGTGGAAAATTAGTCGAAACTCATGTGTCAGTCCACTGAGAACATTCAGCGAAGCTACAGCCTTAATCATGACAAAACTGTGACATAGAGTAGGGCATCGTCAGTCCGTGCCGTAGAGGAGACTGAAATATCTTATCACGCCCACGAAATAATACTTAATTTGGAGGTTCCGTGGGAGTCTGAAGTTGGGAGTAGGTTAGGTTTAACCGATTGAAGTTCCGCACAGCGGCTTTTGATGGTTCCCCCTACTTAAAAAATTAATAAAAATAAAAATAATAAAAATAAAAAAAAAATAAAAATATAAAATGGGTACGCAGAAAAATATCTCATTCAAAACTAATTAGATTATTCTGGCGTTAAATTGTCCAATTAAATTAATATTACTTGAAATGAAAAAACAATTTGGCAATTAAATAAAAGCAATATAAACACGCTATTCCCAAAGCAAATATGGCACAAAACCTACCAATTTATTGAATACTTTAATTAAATTTTTTGGCGGCACAGCTGTCACTTTTTTCTACGATTTCCTTCAAATTAATTTTCCAATTTTTTTTCCTACAAATCATCAAATCGCTGCCGCCCAATGTGCTTAGTGCCAAATTAAATTCCGGAATTGTATTTCTTTTCATTTCCGTCATTTCGCGTCAATTTATCTGCGTTTGCATTTTTCTGTTGAAGTCTTGCTGGATTTCTTTCGCACAATTTTCCTCGAACTTCTAGCGAATATTTACTGTTACCCAATTTAGTGTTGCATTATTCTGACCTCTTCAAGTTATACGAATGCACACGCAGCCGCTCCTTGTGTGAAATACGCGATAGTGTAAAACGAATTACTTTTCCGTACTTTCGTTCAACAGAAAATTTGTTTTCTTTTTTCTTTCTTTCATTGTTGCCGGTTTGCGCTGTGGAAATGCAAAATCAAATTCAAATCGAATGAAAAATGTGTTAGTGAGCGGAAACGCATTGACTGACTACCGTTGGCGTGGGCGCGGCTGTGCTGGCAGTAGGTACAACGCAAAACGAAGCAAATAGTGGTCGCCTTTCTGGGTGCAAATGCTGACGGTCCTCTAAGCCAACGCATAAATTCAGCGGCATGTCGTAAGCAAATACGCGCAAGCGGGGAAATAACGCATTGAAAACTTTTTATATTTCTAGTTTTATCGTGTACGTGTGTGCGTGCGCTTCCTGTGCCAACTAAGCTACGGCCGTGCCGCTTGCCACATTTTCATTCACAGCTCATGTGGCTTATTTTTTCACCCAACGGCATGTTATGCGGTCTACGCCGACTACCCGGCACCACTTTTGAAGCTCACTTTCTTGCCTGCCGGCTTTCAGCTGTGGCAACCTGTCAGCTGCGTGCTGAATTATGATAGCTCAGCCAAGCTGTCAGTTCGAGCACAAGGTTGTCTCCCTCTCTCTCTCGTTCTTTTAATACAGTTCGTTGCTTTTTTTTCGCAAGCGACTTGCTTGAAAAGCGGAAATCGTCAGACAAATCAAGTTTCATCTTTCGTTGCTTTTCAGGTTCCTTCTACTGTGTCTTTTTTCTTTCTGTCGCTGTCGCTTTCTCCATTTCCGTCACATTTATGGTTTTTTGTTTGCATTATATCATTTTTGCGCAACTATTGATGGTTTCTTGGTACTGTTAGTGAGGAGGTCAGCGTTGAGGCGCCTACATAAAGCGGTAATACTCTTGTATACCAAGAAATAATATATATATGTATAGTATACATTGTTCTTGTAAGTGCGTCTACATTATAACTCAATGCTGTCTTTCCTGTACGGCCTCTTTATATAAATGTTTATAGCTGTATATGTCGGTGCTCTCTATTTTTCTGCGCCTCGTACCTCCCTTTTTTATTTTCATCCTTTCCTTCAATACTCTTCTTAATAAGACACCATTATATGGTCTCTCTTTATATATTTTCTCACTTACAGTCGTTTGTTTTTCCTGTTATTTGTCTGCTGGCATGCATCGATTATTTTAAAATTTTCATTATTTACCTTTCATGTTTTGCTCTTCCCTTTTTCTTGTTTATTTATTCGCATACCTCCCCATTCCGCTCGATAATTCTTACTTCAACATATCACATTCTACTCCGTACACTACGCCGCGAGGAATGCGGCAACCGTTGTGGTCGAAAATAAACAATTAAATAGCCCGAAGCGATTAAATATCCATAAAAAAGATTCGGTCAGAATTGAGCCTGTTTTTCGAAAATCACTAACCCATCAATAAAAGCATAAAAATTATGTAAAGATATGGCTCATTTTAAGGTCACCATTAGTGCAGATTATGATTCGTAACCTACACACATATTTAATGGAGTTTAGTTCGTTGAATATTTTGTTAAGAGAGAGAAAAGGGGAATTGTCAATTCCAAAATTAAGTGTCAATATTCCATAATTTCAGTAGGAAATACCATACTAAGTTCTCTGAAACATACCAAATTTGTTTAAAAGTATAAGTTTTTGATCTGTTCGAATCAACATTGCACCAAAAGAGTCAAAAGAATTTCGTCATACACCTCACATTGGGGTGTTTTCAAGAACTGTCATATTTCTTTATTCTCTATAACCTTCGGCAACATTTCAGCTAGTTTAACGTTTTTGAACAGCTCACGACATCCAAGTCCCCGCAAGAGCCTAAGCGGGCCAACTTAGATACATTCTACGTCTGTCATCGGAATCCTAAGCTTTTAGAAAGTTTTCAGTAGATATAGCGAACCAAGCTGGAGAAACATGACGAACTTCTATTATAATATGTAGACATTTTTTTAGACTTCCGATATTTTAAGAACACACAATAAAAAATAACTGCCTGGAGTACTTTTTAAGGCACAAGTTGCTTTGAATAGAAGAAGAGCGGAGAATACATTTCATAAACGGCTTCATACATAAGTATTAGGTATTCCAAAGCATATTTTTTTAAGGAAACAATTTTAATGTAATAACGGACAAAAGGATTTAAGTTAATTTTCTGAGCGAACCTTAATTGTATTTGTTTCAGATTAATTTTTTGTTTTTACTTATTTCCGTTACCACCATGACCATACCAGAACAGAACAGCTGAAATAAAGTTTTTTCATTACTTAGTTGAGAAGTACAGGAACAAAAAAAATCGAACGAATACAATCCCAAGAATAATATAATAGATCAGTTTAACTAAAATTGGATGGTTCAGTAACAATCGCATTAATGTAAGATTTAGTTTCGGTATATAGTAGAGCCACTATACAGCGCTTGAGTTCGCTGACAGTGAGCTAGATGCTGGTCAAGGAGCACATGACCTCAATAACAATAGCATTAAGCTGCCAACCCTATTAGAATTGTCCAGGTACACGATAGTAATCGAATCACTGGCAAGTGTCAAGCCGATGAAATTGCATCAATGGGCACCCTTACCGAATCCCATCAGGATCCCATGGTGTTTTCTTGCGTCTTGGCATTCGATTTGTGAGCTCAGAAAACGTTGGTCAATAAGTAACTCATATATGAGTTCATAGCAAGTTTCATATTACCGAATGATAAATGTTCTAACTGTACATAATTCTACTAACTCTGTGAGGCGAAAGTTTTTGGAAGTCGCAACTTGTCACAGTTGCATGTAGGAAAATATCTAGACACTTCTCATTTGCCTTACCTTCTATGAACGAGACAAAATGCCTGTAATGTATATAAGCCGCCTCAATAAGTTTGTGACTATGCGTTCGTAGGTGTCCTGAGTATAATAACGGATAGACATCTTTATCTATGCAAGAAGAATACGTCACCTCACGAAAATTAGTATGTTTATCTTAGCCAACCCTTCGGTATTCAATCATTAATTAGTTCCTGACACCAGGAACAAAATGGAAAGGCATAAAAAAAGGATCAACGCTTTTACTAAATATCTAGTAATATGTATTATTTTAAGTAATGGTTACTTTAAGATCACGAATTATTAAATTTTTGCACCCTGAACAGAGCATATTAAGTTTGCTACGCAACATGACGAGGTCAGTCAATTAAGCCATGTCAGTCTGTCTATCTATATACGCAAACTAGTCCCTCAGGTTTTAGGATATCGTTCCGAAATTTTGCTCAAGTTCTTTTTTCATCAAGAAGGTGCTCATTTGTCGGAATCGCCAATATCGGATCACTATAGGATATAGCTGTCATATAAACGGAGCGTTCGGAATCAAGCCCTTGTGAGGAAACTTTTTAATTTGGCGAAACATCTTCATGAAATTTGACATGAGTTATTCTGAAAGGCATTGGTGCAGTATCCGAAAAAATTGTTCATATTGGATTACTAAAGGATGTAGACCCAATAAAAACTGAACCATTGGAATCAAGTGCTTGTATGTAAAACTTTTTCATTTGGGAAGATATCTTCACGAAATTAGGCACGGTTGATTTACCAAGGTATATAATCTTTAACAGTCGGACGTCGGAGCACTATAACATATAGCTCCCATACAAACTGACCGATCATTATCAAGTACTTGTACGGGTTCTTTTGTTTTTGTGAAGGATTAGTATTTAAGTTTCGGTTCAACCAAAGTTAACATTTTTTCTTATTTGTTATAAAAATAACCGTAAACACAAGTACAGTTATTCGATAAAATTTTCGAAGTTATTTAAGGGCTTATCTTATGTAAATGAAAGCAACGCTCCTTAATTCACTTAACAACCACGCGCATGCATGCAAATAAAATTAAGGCTAACTGTTAAATGATTTCAGTAATTTTTATTACTTCAATTACATTCACTCCTCATGGCTATGGAAATTGCCATTTCATTGCGAAAACAATAATATTTATTCCGCACAATCAAATTTCAAATTACTTATGCCCAACCCATCCGAAACACACACAGTTAAACTTATTTACAATGCCAAGCACACAAACAATTTACACACACACACATATTTACACCGATACAACAGCGGGTCTGGTGGCGACTGTAGTCTTGCCGCAGCTGTGGCAAGTTGTTGCCAAATTTATTTACCTGTGTTTTCGGGGCAGCTCAGCTCAAAATACAACGGTACACCACAAAATTATACCCCAGTTAATTAAAACGGTTTTCAACTGACTTCATAAATTTTACGAGCCAGCAATCCTCCTTCGCCCTCCCCCCGCTCGTTTAGAGCCGAAAGCATTTCTGTGTGGCAGGTTTATTAAAACTGCAAGCCATTCACACACATACATATACACACTCACACAAACGCACAAGCATTTGAGACGCTTTGACGCCAATGATATTGCCACTGCAGTAACAACAAACACAACAACAAAGCGAAGTGTAAGCAAGACTAACGTTAGCTACATTACTTTATAACTTCATTTAGCTCATTTATCCCCAAAGTAACTAATTACGTGGAGCTTTCAGCTCAGGGTGATTCAGCGCGTGTTGCAAGAGTGGCGAAAGTAGCGAGGAAAAACAGCGGAAGGGGTTGCAAGCCAATGCGTCTCAAAGTAATAGCAATGAGCGACGTTGTGGCAGTCGAGAAATTTTAGCGAAAATGTAGTAAAAGCTAAGGCAGACGACGGCGAGCGTAAGCAGCTCCAATTATTCGTTATCGTTTCAGTGCACCTTACTTATATAGAGACATACATATATGAATGTATGTATTTGCTAGGCAGCCTGCAACTTGTTGACTTATTACCCGAAACGTGACTTACTCGCCTGCAAATAATGCTGGTATCCGCACCATTCTTTCAACGCCTGTCAGGGCTTGGCTAGCTTATAACAAAAAGGGCTGCTTAAGGATCCATGTCTGACAGGGCGAGTGCTGTGTGGTCAAAATGCATTCCTATACTAGCCAGCATGTTAAGAAATGTGTGCAAGAATACCTCTCCTGGTCTATTATATCCAGATAAGCCTTTGGTAGTAAGAACCATGTATTCATAGCCATATTGTGTATTATAGCTGTATGATACATTCCTGCTTACGAATATTAAGTCAGGCTTTAATTTTGAAGAGCTGAACTTCAATAAATGCTTTTTAGTAAGATTTATTTCTAGAAGAGATTGCAGAAGAATTTCACGTCAAAGGGGAACAGATTTTAATAGTTCCAATATATACTGGTATAAAACGCTACAGCATTTTCCACAGCACTCAATATCTTTGCCCTTAATATGAACACTTTAGTAAATGTATACAGACACACATTGATTCAGCATTGAAAATCACAAAAATATTTCCTGATAAGCACTAAACTTGGGTTTCTCATATTTATCAATTCACTCGAGGAGCTGGAGCGCGGAGAGCGCCAAACAAACAAAAGAATTTAGGAATGTTGTAAATATAATATATTTTAAGGGCTAGGCCCGTAAAAACGAGGATGAATAAATGCTACAGGTCAGCCATCGGAATCAACTTTAACTCCAAGGAAATTGGGCTCTCCGAAATCAAATTAAAAAGCGACATTTTGATTTACATATCTAACTAGTTTTTGTGTTTTAGCTAAGATTGCCGATTTGATAATCACAACTTCGAGATCACAACTTCGACATTAAAATTTTGTAATTCAGTCTCAACAGACTGATTTTTTAGCCTCGGCACTACGATGGACTGTGTTTTTTTCACTGTTTGATTAATTAAATAATGTGTTTGGGCGACTTTTAAAAAATAATTGCCTATTTTTTCACAAATTTCTTGATTTTGATGGAAACAAAAACAGTTCCAAGTTGAATTTCGAAAAAATCTTTGACAGACATAATTTCAAATACATACATATTTTTATGAATGATGACACTGATTTCTTCATTAATTCAAGTCTAAGAATACAAATTACATGTTTACCTCCTTTACAAAACCTTCTACGCGAACAGACTGCGCCGTATAGCGACAACTTTGCATTTTTTTGCTGTTCATGGGATCAGAGTCCCATACTTTTGAACACTGATTCTTATGTAAAATTAAACAAGGAATCGAATGAAAAAGTCAATTTTGAAAAAAAATGGGGGAAAAGCACAAAAAACAGGATTTTTGCAAAAAAATGTTTTTTTTTGGATTTTGAAAATTTTTTGGATTTTGAAAATATTTTTATCCGAAAGCTGAGATTTTTTTACATAAAATTGGATAACTGCAAAATTTTTTTCAATTTCAATTTTGAGGTCGTTAAAAAATAAAAGAAATTGTCATTTTTTTGTTTGATCTCAATTTGAATTACGCGCCAAAAAACAATGGAGCAACTTTGACCACTAAAAAGTTTACAGATATTCTTATTTTGGTCTATATTATGATATTCTAAAGTTTCGTCAAAATCGGAGAACCACGGGTACAAAACCATGTCGCCAATTGATGGAATGGCCCATATGTAATCTTCCGAAATATGAAAAATTTTTGTTTTCTTTTAAATTTCTAAATTAGAATATCAACTTAACAAAATTAAATGTTATGGCCAAGAATTCGTCTTAGGTATAAAGATAAGGGTTTGTCATTATATTTTAAAGATAATTTTGGGCAACTGATCACCATGGATGGCTCGAATAAATTCCAGCCGTGGGGCTCAGTTTTCGACCACTTTTTGCAGCAATTCGGGCCATATGTCAGCAATATCGCGCCGAATATTCTCTTCCAAGGCGTTAATCGTCTTAATCTCGGCTTGCCTGCGTAGACAAGCAACTTAATAATAATAATATAACCCCACAAACAGCGATGTTAAATCGCACCTGGAAGCCAAGCCAGAGGCCCATGAAATGAGACTATTCCACTTGTCAAAAGTTTCCTTCAAAAAATTGATTGGAAACAAAGGTCGTCCATATCAATATTGTTCAAATCAAGTCATTAATTATGTTTCTTTAGGACTCTCCATTGGCTGTAACATTATGACCGGCTTCATTTTTGAAAAAATATGGATTTATGGATGAATCATTCAATCAAAATTGAACTTCATAATTGAACAGAACTTATTAATGGAAATCGGAATCGGAGCGTTCGTCATCACGTTTTGGGCCCATTCGCGGCACGTACGACGCGCTTAAAAATCATTCGGCTTTAATTAAAGATCCTTCTACAAAATCTTTCATTAATGGGAAGTTGAACTCATTCGGATCTACTTCGATAGTTTTCTTCACGGCACCAATAGCGTATTCGGTGCGAAACCGATCCATGGTTGCTTGAATTACCGGCACTGCTGGTCGATTAAGTCGACTGAAGATTGAACGCAGAGCGCATTGTGTCGCGCTAACCGAAGCATTATTTTGCTGATAAATTTTCGCTTTTAGTAAACGTTGTTTTAGCGTAAGCCTAAGTCATACCAAACTAAGAGTAATTCAAGTAACAGCTGTGAAATGCCCTTTATTTATACACGATTAAGGCATAAACAAAAATATTAAAAAAAAAATTAAATATTTAATGAGTTATTTGTGCTGCTGCTGTGATTGTATCCTCCATCGTGCTTGAAAACAAAAAATAAAAAATACTAACGGGTGATCCAAGTAGGGTACTTTTTTCAATGCCCTTTTTTGACAGCTCGCTTATGAGTCGTGTCAAGTTGTCATTTTGTTTTTGTTCAGTATTGTTTGGCATTTCATCATGCAAACACGCCTGGACAACGCTTTGCTTAGCTTATGATCAACATAATCGGTCTACTGAGCGTACTATTCGCAACACCATCCCCTATCTTGAGACCCAGCATTCATAATTGGATAATATTCGACCGAAGCGACCACGTCCAGTACGTAGTGAAGAAAATCGAAAGCGTACAAATACAGCTTGTGCGAGAACTGAAACCCTTGACTTCGCTTCGCTTTATAGGCTCTTGAGAAGTTCCAAGAAGATCCAACGTTTCCGAACCAAATTTTGTTCAGCGATGAGGCCCATTTCTGGCACATTGAGTATGTAAACAATGAGTACGTAAAGGGTTAAATCTATGTGGACAATCCCGTTTCGATTCAGGCCGTGTAGCTAAGCATCTCGCGTGTTGTTTGTCATTTACCACTGGAAATAATCCAACGAGTCATCATAAAAAGAACTCAATGGATGGACGTAGCCGCAGTCAAGATTTGAAAGAGATAATCTTCTAAAAATACATGCCTAATTGAACTTTCTGTGTTATGTAGGGTCCTCGAAGTGAACCACCAAAATTAAATTTTAACAAAATGGCATTTATTCAAAAAATTTGGAAGTTTTTTTTTTAAATTAGATAAAATTACGACCTTCATATAAAGAAAGCTGGAAGGTAACGAAGGAATACATATAAACATAATATACAAAAAAAAATCAAAGATACTTGATGAATTACCTTCGAGTTTCAATTGCAGCCCATTTGTAAAATATGCTTTTCAGAAAAAGGCCTTTAAATATAAATTGTTTGACCTGATAAACTCAGCTTTAGAATATTATACTTAAAAATGCTGTGACTCAAAGAATATTAGAAGTATACATTTAAAATACATTTGAAGGCATAAAATATCGAATTTTACAAACATAACGAAATAGATTGTTTTGGATTTGCATACTAGTTGTATATCTTAAAATTATCACCGTGGAGAAATAGTTTGTTGCAATTATGACCACACAATTATTAAACACATCTAAAATATGATATGTCACATCTATGCAAAAAGCCTATTAAAATTGATATGAAAGTTATATTAAAAGAAAATAATATTACCAAAGTCTTAACGCCAATTTGTATACGTACAATAAATAAATTGTTTGCAAAGAACCTTTAAGCACTTATTTGTTAACTAAAACGCTAAACGTTGTCAGAAAACTTTGGCAATTACGAGTTAAATGCCCAGAAATGAATAGGCTCAACTTCGAACAAGGCTTACGCCAACCCCAAGTCAAATGTAAATCCTTGTCAATTGACTGTTGCTGTCACCAACTTGCCGAAAGTAGCTGTCTAACACCTTTCTTATTCCCCAGGGCGATATGTCAAATATGAAATAAAAATACATACACACTTAAGTGTCAAGTTCAGCAAAGTTTTTAGCAGCGTGACAATGACACTAGTCAAGTGTTTTAAGGGAGGACCCGAACACCATATTTCTCGCACACTTTATTTTACGCGCGCTCTGCTTCACCACGCCGCTGGGATGGCAATTTACTCTCGCCTGCGAGACGTTTTTTATAGCCACTTGAGGTGCTATTTAGACACAAACGTGCATACGGGAATATATATAGATATATGTATGTACATATATAGACACGCAAGTGTTACCCACTCTGTATTTTTAGATGACTTAAAATTTAATTACCGAACAATTGAATTGAACGCGTTTGATTGCTGGCGCTTACACGCCACTAAGTATGCCACGTATTTGAGCTATCAAAAATTTTGCGTAAATTTGGAAAACAACACAGCACAGTCGAAAGTCAGCTGCGAAGGCAAGGACTGTTGAAACAACCCTGATTCAATATTCAGCAGCATAACGGTACAGCGAAATGAATAAATGAGTTTCGAGCTTAAATTATGATTAAAAAGGCATTAGAGGGAATGCCTTAAAAGCTGACAGTAATTGAAATTTACGCACACGCCATAAGAACAACAACAGCAAAAATGTGAAGGCAGTGAAACAAACTTATCAACGCCAGAGAGACAGTGTTTCATTCACACACACACACATGTACGCACAGTATTTCTGCATAAAGACATAACGACACCGCCACTTCAACTTGCCTATCCCTAACGCTTTATCCTGCCTCAAACGCTCTGCCATTCTCCACTTGAAGCAACCGCCCGTCTACTCATGCCTATCGAGATTTTCGGCACAATTACCGAGTGAAACAAATCCACCTAAACACCGGAACCGGAGCTCCTCCCCGCACACGAATGATATAATGGGCTTTTGAGCGCAAAAATCACTAAATTCGCAATCAGCTGCACACACACACGTGCAAACGCATGAAGAAACACAAACACAAGTACTTAGAAATAGCACACCTAAACGCGCATACAAAAAGCGCACTTATGTGTGCGTAAGAAGCTTGACATAAAGGACAAGTAGCATGGCATCATTTGTTGATAGCGAAAAACAAAGGACAACAAAGCTGCTGTAATGTACACGAAAACAAAAGCAACAACAACAAACACAAGGAAATCAATTGAAAGCCTTAGAGCCAGCGCAAATCATTGAAGTAAAGCCGTCGAGTTACTTAAAGAAACTGAATACGAAAGGTATAGTATGTGTGTGCGTTTTCCTTTCTTCCGACCCAATCCCTCGCTAACATCAAATCAAAAAGTAAGCCAAATACTAATACACGTACAAGTTATGTCACAGACGAATGCCTAAGGGCTGCCTCACTGTTGATGATTGCAGCCGGTTATTGGTCGGTCATGTCATGGCTTTGTCCCACTTGGTCGGCTTTC
The DNA here is from genome assembly GCF_016617805.1 of Bactrocera tryoni. Lineage (NCBI taxonomy): Eukaryota > Metazoa > Arthropoda > Insecta > Diptera > Tephritidae > Bactrocera > Bactrocera tryoni. Next base: position 33,709,478 of record NC_052502.1, read on the forward strand.
AAGCTAAACACGGTCACAGCTGTCGCCAAGGCAAATGGATTGTTGGTAGCGGTTGTGTAATGTTGATGACGAAAACTAAGATGAATTTCCATTCGATGATGTTGGCATTTTTCGGGCACATTCCTATACTTTTACCAGAGTCATAGCAGATGAATATGTCTGTGTATAATTATATATAGAACGGCAGGATGTTGTAGCTTACTCTCGCGCTTGATTTGCTTGTATTCAGTTATTGTAATACGATGATTGAGCAATTGGAATAAATGAATAAGAATTTGTTTTTGCTTCTTTTGATACACGATAACAGTAACTTTAATGACTCACTTGAAATCTTCTCAAATACTTTCTGGAAAGTTTTCTTTGAGTTAAGTCTTAAACATCTTAGTTTTGTCAAACGTTATTATATAACGTTCTCACAAGATTTCACTCTGAAACAGGTGGTAACTCTAGTGCAGTATTGTTGCCATTTAAATTAAAAATATTGAGAACACTTTATTTATCTATATATAATATCAATATGCGGGCTCGTAAAAAGAATGACAACCGAGATGCTTCAACAATGGTCTGGTGAAAGCTGGGAAAATGTAGGAGAAAGTATGTAAAAGTTTCCTGATCTTCCTCATTACAACTTCGAAAAGCTACGCCCTCCAAACACTTTAGCTAAGAGCTAGCGATTCAGTAGACTCTTTATGTTCCACTCAGGGCCGACGGTTGCTGTCACATAGGTCCAGCGCCCGTATGCACAAAGGCAGCCGAATTTCTGCTACATCCCAATCTGATTGCATTTGGGTACCTTTTCTTGCAAGCTCATCGGCTTTACAATTTTCGACGAGCTCAAGATCTGTTATCAGTTCTACTATCGCAGTAGATGCAAACCTCCCTAAAAGAAGCCGCGGAATCTCGAAGATATGTGCGCGGAGAAGCTGCTGCTAGGAGCGAGCTCCACGTTGCAGGGGTCCAAAATATCACGGATACAACGTACGGTGTGTTTAACGTGGGTATATGCTGACGACAGCCTTACCCCACGGCGCTCAAAAGCACAGCCGATCAAATCATACGTTGATGCCTAGCATTTTCAGTACCAATTGGCAGTGTGGAATGGACGCACTAACTACCTTGGTCGGGTTCGAGACCCATCTAAAACCTCTAGACCTCTTTGGGTCCGGCACCCGGTTGCAATGCAACTTCGCATTCAACTGACAAAGTCAGTTCTTCCCCCCATTTCTCCCCGAGGGGCCAGTCCGCATGGGCAGTTTGGAATAAACTCCAAGGGCTCCTGCTCTCCGTGATACCAGAATTAAGTCTCTGGTCAAATCTCGTAGCCAGACTTGCGTCACATATCTGATGCTGACCACATTCACACGAACAATCGGTGAACGAACCGGCGACAGGGATACAGTCGAAGTAAGAGAGAATTTCGGAAAATCTCTCCCTCTGGAACCCTTCATTCGTCCAGTTTCCCGGAGTCTGACCTTTGCTGCAATGCATCTGCCCGCTATGACCACGGATACTATACTGGAATTGGTATTAAGTGCAATCGTTGGAGTTGCACGTAGTGCACCACTGATGCCAGTGAAAACCGCCCACTCTGCCACGGCAGTTTTGCCGCAAAGAAGACAATATATGAGAGGTTTAAGGTTCGTTTCGACCTCAAACCAATACAGGGCATTAATGACCGTTACGGCCGCACATTGTTGAATGCTCCTCAATGCTAAAAATGTCTCCACCTCATATTTCTTATATATGAAGACTCCATTCAGCCAATATCTATATTTCTCTCGATGTGCCGCCTCTGATGTGCAGTTCCATAAGCGTCTGCAGCGTCTTCAACATATAAGAGCTCTTGCCGGCCTTCGAGTTGTACGTCATTCCTTTTTACTGGAGGAATATGATTCCTACTTTCACTTTTCAAATATATGGATTTTTTAATTGAAAAAAAATCACTTGGCGAGATTTTTCGAGAAATTTTATGTATGCTCTACAAAATCCGCAATAAAAAAAAATTATCCCACAAAACCGATTTTTTTTACGTTTGGGCTTATATCGTACACTTTGAATGCTCACCGACGCCTTTTGAAACTATACTTAGAAATTTTCAGGGATATTTTGCCAAAATATTATATTAGCTAAAAATAATATTCTCAATATTATACATAATCATAAACTTTTAGAAGGCAATAAAGTTCCACAGTGCATTTGCGCTTTCTAAGCACTTCTTGACAACTTTATCGCTCTATTGGCTTCAAAACACTAACCATTATTAAATACTTCATTCACTTCACTGACCTGCTGCTGAAGCATACGCTCTCCTAATGCCAAATAAACTATTATAACCAACTGTTGTTACCACTGACAATGCATAAACACACATACAAACACATATAAAATAAACTTACAAAAAATATCCAAAACTTTCTTTGTCCTTACGACTTGGCGTGCTTCTTTTTTCGGTGTTTCAACTATTCAACAAGTTGGTAGCAAGACGAATCGCATTCACGGTAATCCGCATACATGACTACAATTTGCAACAATTTGTCATGCCACCAGAGCCAAGGCGAATCAACAAGCAAACACACGTGCTGCCCCACTCACACACACATACAGCTGAAAGGATATTCGTACAAATGTGAAATCGTATGCACATGAGTGAGCAGCTTTGCTTCAGCATTACTCTTGTATTTACTTAGTTGAATGCGTGAGTTTGAGTGTGTGGCGTTGTCTTTGACTGCCGAAGAAAACAGATTGCTTCTGCCATGGCACGCGTAATAGATAAGTGGCAAAAAAGCAACGCTTAGAACAACAACAAACCGGTGCTAGTCGGTTAGCAGCAAGTGCTCCAGATTTCGTGGAAATGAGTAAAGTGACTCAAGTGAAATAACTTTGGGTGAACTGAAGAAAGAAAGAATGTCACAAATGGCGTGTGGATAACACACATAGAAGTTTTACGTGCATGTGTATGCGTATTTTCGAGTATGCGAAAAAGAATTGAGTACTTGAGTCTAAATTTTGCGTGAATGTGTTTTTTTAAGTTACACCATGGCAATTTAACCCATTTTCAGCTCATTGGTTCGGACTTTTTATTGTCTGTTGAATTTCTCGTTTTTTTTGTATTTTCTATGCACCCACTTAGAAGTCAATTATCAAAAATTTCAGTGCGTTACCTTATCTATTTCATACATAGTTTTCAAATATGTCATAATGTTGTATTTTTCTATTTGGATCTTATTCTCAATATAAAAAAACTTACAAAAATGTCTATTTTCTTATAATTTTAAAGCACACAATGCGGCACAAAAATACATAAAAGTTTGTTCATATTTTTACACTCTGATTTACGTAATATATATCCGGCTTACGAATGTGTTTGCGCACGTGTGCGACATGCGTACGAACAAACTGATTATATGTATCTGCGTAAGCACATGCCGTCTTCACTAAAGCAATGACGACAAGGACAACGCCGAAGACTACCGCAATGACATAGTGCAGCGCAAATTGTAGGCCGACTCAATGTCTGATTCGATTATCGCCCCTTTTTCCCTTCGCCACAAACCATACGCACCACACGCCCGAATTCATTGCTTCATGGAGTATTGTCATTTGAACTGATTTGGCATCATCCGCACCGAACTTGACTTGAGCCCAAATCGATAATAATTACTATGCATTTAATGGTGGAAAACTTTGACTTTCCATTGCTGAAGTTTGAGCGGATAGCACTGAAGTCGCAAATAAAGTGGCTTACGTAACTTCATACTTACGCCTGAGCAGCGGGCGATGTGATTATTTGTGCGTGATCACAGTCACATGCTTGCTATGCTTAAGCATTTGTGCACATACGAGCATGACATATCAGAAGATATACATATATATGTGTGGCATACGCCATGCTTACGCAACCCTGTGTCGTCTTGCCGAACATTCGTTCGCATTATTGCCAGCTTATTGGATTTGTTTTCATTGATTTTTGGACAAATAGGATTTCGATTTTGATTAATCGCTCCCAAAAGCGGAGTAGCTTGGCGAAGGCTGAAGTGACGTTGTTGTTATGTTTGCACATGTGTGTTTATAAGTTACGTACGTGAATATGTATTTGTATTTGCGAATCCCTATGTTTTGTATATTTCATTAGTCGCTCAAGTGATTTTTGTTTATTTATAATAAATCATATGAGAATTGCTCTCCTTTAACTTATTGGGAATTCTAGGCATGCTTGCTTTAATAATGAATTACTCCAAAAAAAAAATGTCTTTCATTGAGAAATACAAAATCAGCTTGCGTATATAGTGCAATTTATATTGCGTATACGCCCTCGCATATATTTTTATAGGAATTTCTTCAAGCACTTATAAATTATGATATAAGTATAATGTTTTTTTTTCCAACAAACGCCTGTTTTTTAAAACTGAAGCTAATAAATATTGCATGTAAAGGGTGATCCATTTCAAACCACACCAAAGCGTTGTTTTTTCTGGATGAAATGGCCGCTTTTGAATCTCTTCAGGTTGCTCTTCGTTCCAAATTTGGCATTTTTGATTGTTTACATACCCATTGAACCAGAAATGGGCCTTATCGCTGAACAAACTTTAGCTCGAAAACGTAAGATCTTCTTGGAACTTTTCAAAGCCCATAGAGCGAAGCGATGTCGCTTAGGAAGGTCGAGCACAAGCTGTATTTTGTAAGCTTTGAGTAAGAGTGAAGTCGCATAATAACCACGCTTCATTTCACTTAAAGATATTTTTCCTAACGGGCTATACCCATTTGTCACGTATGTAAACCGAATGTACAAATATCCGATAATATGGTCTGAAAATTCTAAGCTGATTCAGCAAATAATTTCGGAGATTCAAGTAAGAATTTTTTTACTTAGTACAATAGGATGCGAAATTGTTAATGTGATTTTCTCGAAACACTGTTTAAAAAAAATTCTCTGAAATTTCTGAGCCCGTTTCACACGACCTTCTTAGATAAATATAAAATCATCTCATAATCGAAGGGAAAAGTCTTTTGATGATAATTTAGAAAATATTGTATTTTTTCACTGAAAAGGATTTTTTGAGGAAGCTACCAGATGGTCAACAAACAAATTTGTGAATATCCCTCTAAACTTTATCTCTTTTACAAGTTTTGAGATTTTGGATTTTAAATAATTTTAAGCAAATAAATCTTGTTCGCCATTAGACATCTTTTTCGGATGTCTTTCTAGAAATAGCCCGCGAAATTAAGGAAATCCAAAATTTTTCAAGTTCAAACCGCCGAAAATTTAGCTTTATTATTAAGGTAGGTCGGGTAACTTATACCTATTTTCATGACTTTTTTGGAGGCTGGTTTTTCTTGGGAAAATTGTGATTGTGGGTGAATTTGGCTCTTGATGTTATCTGAAATCAAATATTCTTGATTATTCTCAATCTATAGACAAGTGATTCTGGTCGGATCTACTGAAGTTAAATTTCAAGGGTAAATAACAATGGCGCACTTTGAAAAATAAAGTCCTTTTATTTTAGTAAAGAAAGGGTTGTAAAATAAAAAGTTAGGAGAGAAAAAATTTCTCGTTAGTACCGACGAGAACTATAAGTGTGTAGAACGGCTTGCTAAAGTTTGAAAGCAATCGGTTCAGTAGAAAAAAAGTTAAGACCCGGGCCGACCAGAAAAACAATGTTTTGAGAAAAACGCGTTTAAAATTCAACAACTCCGAGGGTGAGGACTCCGAGGCGCTCAATGAAACTCGTTACAACTCCCGAAATATTTCGAATTTCCGTCTGAAATTTTTACAGTATATTCTCAGGACATTGTACTTTCAAATTAAGCAAGATAAAAATTTTCGTTTTTTGAACCCAAGTTACCAGACTACTTTCTTACGCTAAGGGCTTAGCATTATGTTATAAAAATGATTTTGGGCAAGTGCCTGCGGCGACTCGCTAAAAAAACCTCCAGCCAAGGGGCCTAATTTACGACCACTTTGCAGCTATTGAGGCTGTATGTCAGCAATAACCGACCGAATTTTCTCTTCCATTGCGTCAAGTCTCTGGCTTATCTACGTAGAGTAGCGACTTGATACAACCATAAATCGCACCTTGAGGCCACGCCACAGGACTACGACGAGAGATAAAGCGTTTACCAAACATTTCCTTTAATAAATTGCTTGTTGCATTAGTTGTGGGCACGTATCGTTCACATTATCATTCCCGAATTCAGGCGCAAACAAATCATTAATCGTGGCTCTATAGCATTCTCTGTTGACTGTAACATTACTGCCGACTTTATTTTTGAAAAAATGTGGACCAATGATTTCCTCTGCCCCTAGAGCACACCACACAGTGACTTCCTTGGTACGCAACGGCATCACAACAATGACTTGTGAACATCGTACATACGTACTGAGCATAAACAAGAGATCAAGTGCCCAAAGGACCTACTCAAAAAAATGCACAACAAAACGTTTGTTTTTGTTTTAACTAGCAATTGAATATAACCCCGCCAATCCTCTGGTTGACGTCCTACAACTTAAGGTATTTCGCTCGGTTTGATTCTGGCAAATTGCAAGAGTATAAAATGTTCAACTGCACCCGAACTTAGCCCTTTCCTACTTGTTATTAAAAAATGTCTACATTTTCTTTTTTGGCATTGGTTTGTTAACTTAAAAGTGTACAGAGTAATTCCGTTTATTATATGTATATAAGCGGGGAAATCGTTTACGACATTTTTCTTTGGTTACTTTGCAACAAATTTAAAAAAAAAAAAGTACACAAAAATTTAAAGTTTTTGTATATTTTTCGCAAAATACCTTTTTTCTTCAAGAAAATAATGTAGTAAATAAATTTTTAATAAGTAACACTCCCACGAGATTTACCATTTATTAATAAAGACTTTTATATAAGAACAAATATTAAGAGTGAGAAACCACTATAGCTTTGCCAGCACCGAATTTAAATATTTAGAAATATTTAGTTTCTTAATCATTAGCAATTATATTTAAATAAAAACAAAGAAAATGATAAACGTTGGAATGTAAATAAGTATATCTTGCTTTTTCAATTATATGCATTTGTATGTACATACAATTTTACAAACAAAAATATGTATTTATATATAAAATACTTACATATGACTATAAACAGTTTTAATACAGAATGGATGTACATACTAAATATATACGTGCTCATTCTTACCTTTTATTGCTGTATTGTGCACATAAGTATGTATTTTATTTCTTCCAATTAAATATTGTACGTCGGAATTTTTTAAAGGATATTGCGATTATGATCGAACGATAAAAACAATTTTATATCACCAATATTGATAATTTTATCACCAAATTTAGATTTACTATTACATACATACATATGTATGTACATACATATGTATTTGCTGCATTAACAACACGCAGTTGGGAACCTTCGAGTAAAAGAACAATTTTCAAACGGACATGCTGAATCATGTTTGCCAAACCAACACATTATGCACTGCTTTATTAAATTGCACACTTTCACTTCAATAAATTAACACACACACTTATCACTTTGCATTCACAAATTCAAATAAACTTTCTCAATAATAATACTTAAAAATCTCCACTAAATGATTAATTTATTACTTTTTCGCAAACTTTGTTCGCGATCACGTACCGACGCGCACCGACACACGACTATCAAAGAGAGAATGTTAACGAACATGAATGAAATTGCATTAACATTTGGCATTCGGTTGCGCTTGTAGTATTGTGCAATACTGCTTCTTGCTTCGTGATGACGAGACAACAACTACATTTGTATGCATAAATATGTAACATTCCTACACTGTTGTGCATGCTGTAACGAAATTACAGCGGATCACTGGGCAAGTTTGCAGTAACATAAAACGAAGAAATTACATTGATTTGTTGTTTGTCTAAGTTTATAACAGCAGCAACAGCATAAATACTTTGTTAACAGAAATGCTAATAAAAAGCGACTGCTTTGTTAGTTACTGTGTACATTTTTATTCCAACCATTGCAGCTTTATCATATAAGGCCTACTAAAATAGTTTATGTGTAGCATTGAATAGTACCGATACTAGTAGAATTGACTTTGAAGTCGAAAAAAATATTAAAATGGAAAATGTTAAATAACTATCTATACTAAGTCATTGTCTAAGCCATCTACATTATAGGCTTAGGGTAAATATGCAAACATTTTTTTTTAAATTATTTTATAAAAGGTACCCATTTCACTGCTCTTCTTTTATTGTAGGCAGCTCAGCGCTTTGTTTGTTTTTCTCCACTTTAAAAGCAATGCCTTATTGGCTTTCATAAAACGGTATTTTTTTCGCTCCTCTTTTATTGCTTGTTAACGAGTTTTGCATTAATGTTTTTCTTTGATTAACTCCGCTGCCAATATCAGGCGCTCAACTCAGCGCATAAACAAAAAAAATGCATTCTTCAGACAAACAGCGGCGCACAACCGACAATGGCGGCCATTTACACCTCATAAGACCGACACCTACGCAAATATTCCTTTAGACTTTTCAAAATGCATAAACAAAGCAACAACAATGTCCCACCACCCCACAAATTTATGTGTGTCATCCTACAGAAACGAATTAAACTGTTCCAGCAGCTGAAAAGAAAAAACAAAAATTCGCAAAAGAGAAGAAACAAATAATGAAGAATACATAAAAAGCCTAAGACAAGCCAAAAAGCTGCACGGTTAGGGAGTACGTGAAACAAAATTAAAATAAAAATGTTTGTAAAAAGGCATCGACGAGTGTTGCTTTCGATTTTATTCAATTTCGCAGCCTTCCACGGCAGCAAGACCAAACTGGGGTCTGCCAGCAACTGACTTTCACACTATGTCAAACATAAAGCTCTTCGTTCCATTGAAAAAAATACACACACACTTACACGGAATTACATTTACAGTCACACCGAGTCTCCGCAACATTTTCTACCTTCCATTGTTGTTTTGTGTGTGTGTCTCCGACCTTAACGTTCACTTCTGCCGCCATAGGCTCGCTTGCTGCTTACTGCCTGTTGCTTACTGCTTGTTGCTTATTACTTGTTGCCTACTTCGTTCGTTGTTACCTGCCACTTTGGCATAATGGAGCTTATCTGCATAAATCAATATCTTTGGCTTTTAACAATCTTAATAATACCCGAACCATGCGAGGGATTGAGGTAGCTGTATGACGTCGACGCACACAAGCCGAAGCAAAGTTATAGATATGTCTGTGTATTGCTTATTTCGATATGTTTCCTCCCACTGCATGGTTCAGCAACATTTTGCGCTTAGAAATATGCTTCAGCCTTACACTTTTTCTGCTAACAAGGCAGGCGTTTGAACGTTTTTCGCCTTTTCTGTTCGTTGCTTTTATTTGGCAAAGTCAATTCAGCTGTCAGGTGCAAGTCGACCAATCTATGGTACTGTTATACCAAGAGAGGTCAGGCTTTGAAAGATTTTGGTATACAATTCTTATGAATCCTCGTTTATATTATCTTTCAACCATATCTTACTCACTTACTGTTTGTTATTGGTCTATTCTACACCACTTTTTATTTCTTTATTATTTTTAGTTTCCTCTTATAAAATCTTGTTTTTTGTACTACACAGATATTTCGTAATCAGTCAGGTTCATGCTATCGTTCGCGTTCTTTCCTAGGTCGGAGGTGCAGGTACCTCAAGCACAAAAGATACATTTCTCTATATTAAATGATAAGTACGCTTTGGCGTGGTCAGGTCTAAACGATCCCCAGGTTTTGATGGTTTGAGCAGGAGATGTTCAAAAGCTTGTGGAAGTTCATTCTGGAATATGAATAAGTGCGTCTGGGAGGGATACTTTTCACGCGAGCGCGTTGTTCCTCTCTTGAAGACCCCTGATAAGATCAGGAGTGATTCTCGTTCTTCTCGGGGAATCAGTCTCCTTCCAGTACTTGGAAAAGTCCTGGAAGGAGTTATGTTGGAACGACTTTAGGAGCTAACGCGGGGTATGTGGTCGGATAGGCAGTACGGGTTCAGGAAAGGACGCAATATAGAGGATGCATGGTTTCATGTTCAGAATGTCGTTAGGGAGAATGTCCAAGAACATATTTGTTGACTTCAAGGGGACGTTTCTTTTTGGACAGAAATGACTTTCTAGTCGGCATGAATGGGAGTGTGGAGATGGGCTTGGTCCGTGACATCCCGCAGGGTTCTATCTGTAGTCCATATATTTAAAACCTCGTGATGGGCTCCCTGCTTGGGCAACTCGAACCACTCTGTAAGTGTTGTGCGTATGCGGACGACATTCTTCTTCTGGCCGAAGGTCGCTCGCAGTCTGAGCTAGAGCGGGCGGAAGGATATATCTTAGAGATTGTAAACACTAGAGATTTAGGTGTGGGGTTGGACATTTCGTTGGAAAAAATGGTGACAATGCTGCTTAAGGGCAAATTGTCACCGGTTCGTCCACCGATTGTCCGGGTGAACGAGGTCAGCACCATTGATTGTCGAAATGGATCCATTTGTCACCACCAGTTATAATCTGAACCAAAAATGATTTCTTTTTCTTGTGGCAAGCAGCATTTCTGACATGCAAAGTCGTCTTTCTACGACTCTTGGCTCAAATGGCAATCGTTTTTCTTGCTTTTGAATGTATCTGACTACTTTTAAATGCATTGAAATGGCTGCTTGAGTGACTTCCAAGGCTTCTTCGAACTCTTTTTCGGTAAGTCAACAATCTTCATTAAGTAATGCCTTCAGTACCTCATGTTCAAACGTTGTTGGTCACCAAGGACGTTGTACATCTTCCAAATCAAAATCACCAATTTAAATCGCGCTAACCACTTGTGATACGTTCGCTCCTCCACCAAGAAAAATGCGAAGTTATGGCTAAGGTTTTTTTTATGTTATCATAAAGAAGGAGAAATCCTCACAAAAACACATTCTCAGACACAAAGTTCGATATATTTGATTGAAAAAAATATTGTTGTTTATACATGAAAGAGTTACATATTCTTAGAAAAATGCAAAGAAATCTGACATAACCAGAATTTCTCGGGTTAATATAATTCCATGATAATTAGTCACTCTTGGTTTTGTAAAAATAACGGCACTTTTTTTTATATTAACCCGATCGAAGAGAAAGCCAAAGGTATCGAAAAATTATAATTAATGGTGACTTTGCAATCCCAAGGCGGATCATAGAGCAAGCTTCAAAGAGACTTGAGATCCGTCTAAAACCATATTCCTTACATGCAAAAACCCAAAGAAAATCACGTAAGCAACCATTAATAAGCAAGTCTTTTTTGAGTCATCTCGATCTTAAAGTAAAACTCTATTAAATTACCTCAAGTCGCCAGCAGCCACTTAATATGCTTAAATTGGACTGCAGGAATATGAAATTAGCTTAAAACGTGTAGAAATAAGCGTTACATAAAATAACGGTACATACGAGAATGCGACATTGCATAAAGCGTGACAACCGACACATACGCGGGAGAGCACATACACACATACAACACACTGTTGCTCATGAGTTATATACAGTTAAGCAGAAGGAATTCCTCGCTTTTGCCGCGAAAGCCTCATCAATTTATGCAACGGATTCGACAGCGCCACCCGTCGACAACGAGCGAGCGTGTAGCAGCTATAGACCACAGCAGAAATCGAAGCGGGGTTGGCAGAAAAAAAACAATAACAAAAAAAGCGCTATGCGAAACATGTCAATGGCAGCAGTGATAAAAATAACAACCGCGCTTAAGAGAAACAAGCGAAATAACAAGTGAGAACCGCAAGAAAAAATTGGCCAAGATGACATGCTAGCGGCAGCAGCAACAACAACAACAGCAATAGAGGCTACAATAAAAATAAAAACGAAATACTCAAAACAAGCAGCAATGAAGCAGGCTAGAGAGTAGGTCCAGGAGCTGCGTTTGAAGCCACTGTCGAGGCGGGGTGTCACTCGGTTTGACATATAATGAGAGCAAGAACATGAAATGAAATTAGGTGGATGTGTCGACATTGAATTTTATGAAACACTCGCACTCAGGCACAAAACAACAACAACACACACCTACATATGTAGATGTAAAGAAAAGCTTGAAGCAAAGAAAAAGTCAATAACATCGCTCGCTCCACTTCGTGTACACAACGATATACGAGTATATAATTGCGACGCTCCTATCAGTGTCAACGGCAGTCACTCGAGCGCCATCACCACTACCAACGAAGTGACGTCTATAACTACAAGTGTATATATGTACATATTTATATATCGTCTCGATGGCAACCACCAACTGTGCATCGATTTGCAGCGTAAAGCTCACAGTTAAAGCGTCATATACTCAGAATGCATAACCTTAATGCCTTAATAAGTAACGCACACCAATCTAAGTATATGTATGTCTATACATATAAGTACGCTTATATATATATATATATATATATGTATGTATATAGTATAATATGTATGTATATATATATATATATATGTGTGTATCAATTTGTCTTTAGCGCTTATTTAGTGGTCTGCCCGTTTGACTTAAGCCACACTTTGTCGCTGAACTTGCACGCGTTTTGCTGGCATGGTAGCAACAACGGCTTCTGCAATCTTCTGGGGTGTGGCTGAGGTCAGCGTATTTTCATGAATTCAAGTAGTGACGTGTATTTTCAAGCATATTGTGACATTTTTATATGCATATTTATTATTGTGTGCATTTTTTATGTATTGGTGTGGAGGGAAAAGTGGAGGAATAAAAATGCTGGCGACGCTTAAAGCTAGACAGGTTCATATGGACATAGACACAAGTAGAAATATTATATTCAAATAAACTAGCTTGAAGTTAGAGATAATAAATACATGTGGTTTCAGCAATTTAATTCACTAGAAAATAAACCTTTCTTTAATGGAGCTCTTGAATACCTTATATACATATATACATATATTATAGTATTCTTCATATCAGAAAATTGATTGAAACTTTTAAAGGGGTCTAGTCTAGGGTTCTGAATTTTTGGAAATTTAAAAAAACAAGAGCATGGGTACACTTTTCATCATTTATGTATTTATTTTTTAAGAAGATCCAATTTTCAAAAATCAAAAAAACGTTAGTTTTGGCTACATCGTATAAACGAGTATAAGGCTTATAACATAAAAGGAAAGGAAACAGATCTTTATTTTTGATCGACCAATTTGTACAGCAGCTTTGCGCTATAAGCCAAATTTTGTGTAGATATGTTGTTGTCAAATAAACAAGTTTTCCATACCAGAACTTGATTTTGAACGAGCCGTTTGCATGGCAGCTATGTATAGGCCATAGTAGTTCGATCGGATCAATTATTCGCACATTTTTGCGTTGCCATTGTCAATAATCTGTACGAAATTTTGAAAAAATATCTTAACAAGTAAAATATTTTTATGGTTTTGATAAGTGAGCAGCTCCAGTGAATAAAGTATCTATGCAAAATTTAAGATCGTATATACTGAGGGGCGCATATAGGTGATTTATATTGACCGCGACATTTCTTTTTAGGTGTTTCTCTGTGACAAACTTTATATACCCTTCAATGTATAAGAATTCATATTGTTGTGCGTCCTTGAAGTAGAAGACAAAAATATTCCCGACCTTGTTGTCACGATGTCTACCCATGGCATCAGTTGAACAATAAAATGACTGATTATTAATTACTACAGAGGTCATTACCATATAAATCAACAGAATCGATATTTTTTCATGAAATGGTGGCTAGTTTAAACTAGAGGTAAATTTTTAACTCTTTTCACTTTCTAGATTTTTTTAACAGAACGATGAGCTGTAGTGGATATACGACGACATTGACATAGTTCAGCGAAATAAAAGACAGCAGCTACGCTGGCTAGGTCATGTTGCCCGAATGGACGAAAACACTCCAGCTCTGAAAGTATTCGACGCAGTACCCGCCGGGGGAAGCGGAAGCAGAAAAAGAGGAAGACCTCCACTTCGTTGGAGCGTAAGCGGTGTCTACGCCAGTAAAAAGAAGAGAAGAGAGATTTTTTTTTTTAATTTTGAAAATAACCAGTTTTTAAAGGGTTACATGAATTTACGGGTTTCAAAAAATCTAATTTTTTTTATTATCTTATTAAATTCTACAATACCTCTAGAATATTGTCCTAAATTTTCAAGTTGATGCGAGTAATAGTTTCAGAGATACTGCGTTAAGGACATGTGCGCTCGAGGTTAGCTAGGCTAAGTGCGCCGTATTTAATGATTCATATAATAAAAATATATACAAGGTCTGTCGCAAAAGAAACAGGACTGTTAAAAAAAAACAAAAAAAATAATATTTTTCAAAAGTTATATTTTTTTATTCAAAGTAGTTTCCTTGTGCTTCAATACAGCGTTTAGCCCGGTCAATTAGCATTTCAAATGAGTGTTTAAGGTCATTTTTCGGAATGCTTTTGAGAATATCGGTCGTCGCCTTTTGGATAGCTGAAATGTCCTGAAACCAGTGTCCTTTCATGGTCAAATGAGGTTTTCCAAATAGGTAAAAATCACAGGGTGCCAGATCAGGTGAGTAGGGTGAGTGATTAATGGTTAATATGGAATTTTTTGTCAAAAAGCCAGTGACAAGCGTCGACCGATGACACGGCGCATTATCGTGCAACAGGCGCCAGGACCCTGCCTCACGGTATTGTGGTCGAGCACGACGAATGCGTGACAAAAGACGCTTCATAACACCAAGGTAAAACACAGCATTAATTGTTTGGCCAGGTGGGACGAACTCTCGGTGTACAATACCCTCGGAATCGTAAAAACAAATCAGCATTGTCTTTATTTTTGACTTCTGAAGACGATCGACTTCTGATCGTCACAGAGGTCCTCACGACCTTCTTGGAATCGCTTAAACCACTCATGCACACTCCGGAAAGCCTGTCGTCGAAAATTGCGATAAAATCGCTGAAGTGGTCGAAAGAGACCGGCATAGTCATCAAAAATTCATTTCAATTTCAATAAAAAAGATCAATAAAAATACCGCAAGACTTTTTGACAACCCATTATTTAAAAATTTCTGCTTCTTTTGCGACAGACCTTGTATATAAATATATTAATATAAAAACATATATTTATGGCAAATTATAACTAAATAGACCGACTAGATCCCAAGATGTCGTGAGAAATGCATCGAAAAGCATATTTTAAGGAAAAATGCATTTAATGCTTTGTGTTGGGATCTTTTTAAGGCTTTCTATCCCTATCAAAAAATCGGTCTGAAGTTTATTGAAGTACTAATTCTAATTGCTGAATTGGTAATAATTGAAATATTTATTAACGATTGATAAGGACTAGTAATAAACATAAGGTTCACCTATCTTTTGCTGGAATTAAAAATGAGGCCATCTAAAATATACTAATCAGTGGTGTTGTGGAATCTGATAGTTGTCGGAGTCAGAATTGAAACCGATAAAAAAGCAGTAGGTGTCATAAATTCAGATGTTATTGGGTTGATGTTCGAAACAGAATATGTATCGGTTTTGAGTGTCACGGAAACCAAAGCAAGAAAATTGTCACTGACAGATTTGAAATGTAAGTTAAGAATCAAATTATTTATCTTTATTTCATTAGGAGAAAACATAAGAATAAAACATGAAATGCCATAATTATTGAGTTTTGGGGAAAAAAGGCGGATATTTAAAGAAGAAGCCTGCTTTATAAGCTTCAAAAAAACGATTTTTTGAGTTTTTTTTTTGGGAGGGAAAGAAATAATTGATTAAAGCGAAAATTCTAGGGTTTATAGTTATATATTTAAATATCATCTGCAAATTTTTTGGATACGAAATCTTTAATATTGTTCCTTTGAAAAGCAATTGCATCACGCATGTACATTTGTCGGACGGCATGCAGTATGCAGGTCGCAATTTCTATCGGAAACAAAAAACTCAAACAGATTCATATTTGTTAATAACTTATGTTCTAGTTGAATAAAGAAAACTTCAAAAAAAAGTGTAAAATTCTGATAATATTTTAAATTTGAAAAAAGTGGTTTTTGACTAAAAAAAAATTTACTTTAAACATATGTTCACACTTAACTTTTCTTAGTTTTTTTTTCGTTTAATTTAATGCCAAACATAATAAACTCTGCCCCAATTTCATACGACGTTTAGTTATTTTTTCTATCTTCTCCGCCAATTAAAAAAAATCGTAAAAATTAAAAACCGAGAAATCGCGCGTCAAAGTTTTCGCGTTTTGCCTAAGCGCTCATATATCTGCCAGACGCTCGGTCACTATTCCTCCTCTAGCTTCAACAATATTTCGAAGTCCAATCTTTAACTTTGGGGACATATTCTTAGATAATTTTTAAAGACACAAATGCGTTTTTATTCAGTCAATAAATGTTAACTCTTAAAACCTTCCTTTAAATCGGAACTCATTGAAAACTTTAATAGGATTGCTTCCAAATGTATTAATTTGCAAATTTTGTCACATTACTAAACAGCTGATTCGAATATTGGTTTCGCGAATGTTCGAAAAGACGAAAATCCAAACAGATTCCGCGACACCAATGAAAATCAGAATTAGTTTGCAATTCTGACAGCTAAGCAATTCTTTCATTTCACAACACCCTTGAATAACTCCAAAACAATTACAAAGACTGATAAATACTTAAAGATGACAGAAACATTCACTTCTTGGGAGAAACTCTCCGAATTTTGATATCAGATGAAGTTTCTGACGAAATAACAATTAGAGGGAGAAGGTTGAATCAAAGTACTCAAGTATAATACTTTGTAAGATCGTGTTGATAACTTTCTTCCTACGGCGTTGGATATAATGAAAAAAACATTTGGTGATTCAACCATGTCGAAAACTCAAGTTTACGATGGATATAAATCGTTCAAACAAGGGCAAGAAGAAGTGAACTGAAGAAAACGTCGACAAAATAAAGGAAATGGTGCTCGAAAATCGTCATTATAGTTTGCTAGAGATAGCCCAAATAATGGACGTGTCTCATGAGACCGCTCGTCATATTTTGGTTGATGTTTTGGAATTTCCGGGTACTTATTTGACAGAATATATGTGCTGAACATATAACCAAACATAATTTTGTTAAACAGAACATCTCTTATGACTTACAATATTCCAATCTCAAACAGGTTAGGCATATAGGGCGAAAACCAATTCGAAATTTCAACAAATCCTGAGATTTGTAGAGTGAATCTAAGTAAGAGCTCAGATATTATTCCAGCTACAGGAGTTAGTATTATGTTACACAAATCCAAATGGCAGTTATTGTGAGGCCTTATTTTACGAATTCCTTAAAAACTTTAAGTAATTATTCCCGTGAAGATATGCGAAATTACGTTATTATCCACGCCCATTACAAAACCAAAAATGACGTGGCAATAATAATGGTTACAAATTTAAAGATTAGTACTCAATACATTGTAGTAATAAGAAGGGCACGAAAATAACAAATAAGTGGGCGAAATATGACAAAAAATTGTTTGGAAATGTCTTCAGTAAAAGGAATTAGGGAATAAAAAATCTGCTTTCGTTTGCTCAATGACATAATGACAAGACGTTACAGACAGCTGGGCAACAAAAAATTATTACTATCTACTTTGCTTCTATCTCTTATTTTTTATAACATTGTATTCTTTTTTGTGGGCCTGTTGCAATTTTGTCACTTTTTGTCATTTTCCAATGAAGACTGCTGACAGTGACGAATTTGAAGTGAGGACATATAATAGTAGGAGTGAGCAAATAAGCTTCCAACTTGACGACGTACCCACGCAGACATAAAGTATTGCATAAGCACACACAAATTCAGAAAAATACTTCAAAACGCGCACAAAAAATGTCAAATAATTTTGGCCGAATTTTTAATTTCTTTACAAATTACGGTCGTCTCTCGGCGGCCCGGGTAGCTTCATGGCAAGTTCGAATAAATTTGTGCCATAAGTAGCCACTTGTTGATTTGTGCGTATGTTTGTTTGTATGTATGTATGTTTGAGCAATGACATAAGGCGACCGCCCTCTGTAAAGTACTCATAAATAGCTTATGAAACATAATACCATTGTTGTTTCTGTTACTTTTGTTGCTTTCATTATAATCATTCTTGCTGCCATTATGTGTTTGGGTCAGTTGACTCCTGACTGTTGATTGTTGCCGGTCGGTCGGCCGTTGTGGCAAGTATGTAAGCTTGAGCTGCCAAAATGCTCATTTTTCCTTCTGAGATATGAGTATTATGTCTGCGGGTGTGTAGGGGCGTTGAATGGGAAGAATGCCATACAAAAATACATATATTTGTATATGTCACACAATTCACTGATTTTTGGGGTGACATAAGTAATGCTGACTTCTGAACTGCACTTTGTTTTTGGTCATTGTTAACATATTCATTTTTTGTTGTTATTTGTGTGCGTTTTTTGTTGCTGATAATGATGTGAATTTAATTTTCTAGGGAGTAGCGTGATTTATGGGAAGAATATTTGTCTGCTAAGCATTTGTGTGTGTGTGGGTGAGTAGTGGAAGATTTGCTGCGAAAGCTTTAAATTACATAATTCAAGCGAAATTTAATAAATTTTTTTGTTGTAAAATATTTACATATTTTGTGTGTTATTTTGAATTTTACTTTTTCTTTTTTCGTAATCGGATTTTGGTCGTCACATTTATAAAACTATCTATGAAATTCAATCACTTGTTTGTGATGTGTAATTGTTGATGGAAAATAGAGTAAATGAAAGCGCAATTCTTACATCCATTATTTTCTGCATAAATTACGTGAAAGCAGTTTGCATAACAATTTGTTTTAGAATTCAATAAAGCATACAATGTTATTACAAAATATTTTTATTTAAAATCATATTAAAATTGATTGAAATTAATTACAGCTGATTTATTGAATACGAAACAGCTATCATGCTAGTATGTATTGCTATTCTAAACCTGATGAATATAAATCAAACGCGAAGAAATATATATACTTCCCCTAGCTCTTTAAAATTGCTTTTAACTTCCAGTTGACTTTATGCCGTATACTTATATAGGGTAGTCGAAAAAGTCTTTTCGTGTTTCTAATCAAACTTAAACTTTTTTTTTTTATTTTCAATAAACTTTTTTGATCGATTACTTTTTGCCATTTTTCCGCTAGAGACATTATTCCATCAGTGTAAAACTTTTCTGGTTTCTCGGCGAAAAACTGCGACAAGTAATTTTCACAGGCTTCTCTTCAAGCCAACTTTACTCCATTAAGTGAGCTCTGCATTGACCGAAACAAATGGTAGTCCGATGGTGCCAGGTCAGAATTATATGGTGCATCAAAACTTCCCAGCCAATTTCTCTCAGTTTTTTCCGAGTCATCAAAGATGTGTGCGGTCCAGCGTTGTCCTGATGGAAGACGAAGCCCTTTCTGTTGGTCAGTTCTGACCGTTTTCTTTTCGATTGCTTGCTTCAATCTCATCAGTTGTTGACAGTAAAATGTAGAATCAATCGTTCGAACAGGCTGGAGCAGCTCATAGTGGATGATTTTTTAACAATCCCACCAAACACTCAGCGTAATCTTTCGAGGCGTCAATCCCGGCATTGCGACCATTTGCTGATCTTTTTCGCACATTATTTTCGTATTTATACAAAAATTTCAAAATATAGTGAATGTCTTCATTATTTACACTCATTTTTGAACAGCTATAATTGTTTTTCAACTTCCTCGAATTTAATTTTTGGTTAAATGAAGCTTAAAATCCCACATTTCCAACACTATATATGGTATGATAGAATGTTGCTGGCACTGGATATTTACGGCTGCAACGAAATCTATAAACAAAATACGAAAATACTTTTTCGACTAACAATATTTTTGAAATGTAGAAATGACTGATAACACTTGTTTACAGTATCGAACTTTTTGTCTGTTGCCGCGAATTTTGCGATTGATATTGTTCACTTATTACTTGTTTTTGTCAAATCAACCCTCAAAAATTTTCGAGCAGCTCGGGTTACTTTGTTTTTGATTTTTATCATTTAAGCATATATATTAATCGAAAACAGGCGTATTTTTTACTGTGTTAAGATTAATTTCTCAAGTTTTTGCGTCATGAGTAGTTCAAAGAAGACGTTGTTTAAATAACCGGATCATTTTTTGCTACATTGTATAAAAGCTGTATCAGAGTTGGTGAAAAATACCTATTTTGAGTATTTTGGGGTGCTCTTGGATAAAAATAAGAATTCTTGGTCTCCCAATTGTGTTTGTAAATCTTGTGTGGGATATTTAAGATTATGGAAAAGTGGTTAAAGAAGTGCCTTTAAATTTGGAACACCGACAATTTGGCGAGAACCACGAAATCATCTCGTAGACTGTTATTTTTGTAGTGTGAACATAACCGGTTTAAACACTAAAAATCGAGCTAATTGGCAGTACCCAAGTACTAGTTGTGTTCAACGTCCAGTGCAGCATTCACTTCACTCTTCAGAACCTAAAAATATATCTGAACCATTAGAGCAAGACATTAAAGGACCAAGCTCATCACAAAATGATGCTGATTTTGAAGGTATGTCTAAAGAGCCAAAACGCTTTTCTCAAAATGAGTTGAATGATGTTGTAAGAGAGTTAAATCTTTCTAAACAAGCTTCAGAATTGTTAGCATCAAGACTAAAAGAAAAAAACTTGCTATCCTCGGATACTAAAATAAGTATTTATCGTGAAAGAGATGCAGAATTACGGCGTTATTTTTCCGAAGAAAACGGCATTACCTTTTGTGATACGAACCAAACGACTGGCGTTTATTCATTGACAGCTCAAAATGTAGCCTTAAATGTATTCTATTACATAATGGAAATAAATACGCTGGGGTACCTATTGCCCACAGTACAAAGTTAATGGAGGAATATTGTAACATTTCGCTAGTCTTGAACAAAATAAAATGCAATGACCATGAGTAGCATATTTGTGTCGATTTAGAAATGGTCAACATTCTTCTCGGTCAACAAAGTGGTTACACCAAGTTTCCCTGTTTTATATGCCTTTGGAACAGTAGAGCTAAACAAGAGCATTGGGTGAGAAAAAACTGGCCCTTTAGAGAAAAAATGGAGCCTGGAAATATTGTCCTTTCCACAATTTAGTTCACAATTCATTAGTAGCTCGTAACAAAATTATCCCTCCACCATTAAATATAAAACTGGGCATAATGAAACAGTTTATAAAATCACTAGATAAAGATGGGAACTGTTTTTCTTGCATTTGCCAAAAAATTCCTCAGCTCGCTATGGAAAAGATTTAAGCCGGAATTTTTAATGGCCCCCAAATTAGACAACTTACGAAAGATATTCAATTTAGAAATTATATGACTGAGTCAGAACTAAAGGCTTGGACACCATTCGTATCTGTGATGCAGAATTTTCTCGGAAATAAAAAATCTGAAAATTATATTGAACTTGTAGAAAACCTTCTGCTACAATTAAAAAATATGGGATGCAATATGAGTATAAGACTCCACTTCCTCCATAGTCACCTAGAGAGGTTTCCGGAAAATTTAGGAGATATGAGCGAAGAGCAGGGAGAGCGTATGCATCAAGACTTACGCGACATGAAAGAGCGCTATCAGGGTTTCTGGGATACAAATATAATGTCTGACTATTGTTCGTCTCTAATACGTAATTTTCCAAAGTCTACACATCGAAGAAGAGCTTTAAAACGAATTATAATAATAATAATTTCCTTCATAAAATTTTTCTTAATAAATACATGTTTTGTTCTGTGTAATACCTACATAGCTGAAACTCTGAAACTAGAGCTGATAAAAATATTTAAATTATATTTTTGGAAATAGCATATTATATGTAGTCAGCAACAGATAAAATTTCTTCGGCAACAAATGTACTGTAAACTAGTGTAATAAATAATTTTAACATCTCTTTCTAAATTTTGAGAAGATGATACTCAGTTTAGTTTTTGGATCTTAGTAGTTTAGTTTAGCAGCTTGACTATCGATTCCCTCTCACTCAAGCAATTTAAAATATATTTTTTAATAATAGAATATTCCAACATACAAGCAATTTTACAAACTCTTTTTAAAGGAGTTTATCACAGCAATGTTTTAAAGATACTTTTAGTTTAATTTAATCGCTTAAATATGTTAAAAAAATATTAACACTGTCACAGAAACTTCTGTCCCTTTTATTAAACCACTGGGGTACTATACTTTCACCTTTCTTCAAGCTAAATTTTCAACAGAAAAGTCATTCGGCATAAATAGTATCAGGTAGTGTGGCGAGTTTCCATTTAGTTGGTGCCACAAAACTGTCTGCAAGGTTTTTTTTGTACGAAATCGTATCTTTCTAACGCGAGATAACATATAGATCAATAAAGCGATCTTATGGAAAAGTAATAAAATTAATATATCTTGCATATGCGCTCTAACCCCAACATCTTTATAAGCATAACTTTTAGTAATCGATAGAGTTTCTATTAAATTTATTTTAAACGGAAAAGTATGTATGCAGCCAATGAAAGAAGAAAGTAGGCTTAAGTCTAATATTCTCTCATATTTGTACTTTTACTTCAGTAGCAGAATCTTTGTTGTTTTAATCAGCGCTTGACTTGCCACTTTTTTGTTGTTTTTCATACGACCTAACAACACGTACGAGTATCGGCAGCCAAACAGGCAACCAACACCACTTGTTGCGCAAGTAGCTGCTAACCAGCCTGTTGGTTGGCAACATTTTAATCAGCAACATGACAAATTTTCGCCACGCTACACACAAACAATTTTGTTTTTAATTAATTTTTCACTTTTTCTTTCATACATGACAAAAGCGCTGTTGAACGCAAGGCAATTCCACCGCCCCACACACACTCGTGTGCACACGCCATAAAGCAAAAGTAGTACGCAATAACGGTGTTGGTAGACGACGATGCGCTTTTAAGCAACATATGCAACGTATTATGCTTATCGCCTGCAAGCGGCAATGAGGCTGCGCTTGAATGACGCTATTAAAAAGCGCCCAAGCCTTGCGACTAGCGCGGTGTGGAGCGAAGAGCGGGAACGCTTTTAGATAGCACAACAACGGCACAGCATTGAAAAGTGTAAAAAGGAGCGAAACAACACATTTAAGAAGCGCACAAAAGGCAGCTTAAAGCGCAAACTGCTTGCCACACGCATAGACGCACACACGCATATGGTACATATGCAGTCAAGGATCTCAGCAAGCGCATTCAAACTTTTGAATGCATATGATTATAAGAGCGTATCCGCTTTTCGATATTGCCATATACGGACGTATAACCTTAATAAGTGTGTGTGTGTGTGGCAAGACAATCGCCTGCATATATATTCACCTCCACGACCAGCCACCCATCAGCAATGCCTGGCGTCCTCATTTGCTGCCGCCTTATTCGCAACAACGCATAAACAACAAAGTGATTGAGCGATTGAGTCGCGCCTCGGACGCACAATGCAGCAGTCACGTTGCATGGACGCGCTGTGGTGGCACCCAAACGCTCATATATATTCTCCACACACACGTGTTGCACGCAACCACTAACTCGATCTGCGAAGCGTGAAAGTGAGTCGGAAGCGGTTTATGACGTATGTGTATGTTTGTATGAGTGTATGCGTATTAGGGTGTCCATTTTTTTCCAAGTTGATTTTAGAGACTGAACAGGGTTCTTTTAAGGTTGTCGTGATGTTTGTAACGTCCTAAAGCAAACGTCGAAGATCCTATAAAGGATATATAGTATATAAGTAACCAGCATGATGAGATGAGTCGCTTCAGTCATGTCCGTCTGTCTGTTGGTTCATCTGCATACATGCTTCCTCAGGTTTTGGGATATCGTCCAGAAATTTTGCTCAAGTGCTTCCCTTCTCAAGAAGCTATTTATTTGTCGGAATCGCCGATATCGAAACACTATAGCAACAAAGCTGCCATAGAAACAGAACTACCTGCATCACGTCATTGTAAAGAAACTTTTTAATTTGACGAGATATCTTGACGAAATTTCGCACAGATTATTATTCAAAATATTGCTACAATCTCCGACGAAATTGTTCAGATCGGATCACTATAGCATATAGCTCCCATACAAATTGACCGATCCAACACAAGTCTTCATATGAAAAACTGTTTCATTGGACAAGGTATCGTCACGAAATTTTGCACAGGTTACTATTCCAGATATTGCTAAAATCTCTGAAGAAATTCTTCAGATCGGACCACTACAGCATAAAGCTGCCATATGAACTGGACAGTCAAAATCAAGTTTTTATATGGAAATTTTTGTGTTTGTGTGAGATATTAGCGCTTCGCTGTAACCTAAGTGAGTATCCAAGATAAAAAACCTCTTTATTTATGATTTAAACCGTACCTAGTCATCGTAATCATTTAACTTTCGCAATTGTTAACATGGGATTTTTCGTTATTTTACATTTAATTTTTTTGCATTAAAGCAACTAAATTTATAATTAAGCTAATAGGATATTCTAATATAAAATTAAACGCTCTACAAAAAAGATCTTAATAATTTTCACTATAGAACTACTACTGTAAAAGTTATACGCATGTAAAAGTATGCATAAAATATGTTAATGTCATACGGTACACCATGTCGTATGAGCAACACTGAGTTTATTATTATAAGAATAAGAGAATTTGCTCGTATAGAGACTCAGGCTATGTGATGTATAACTTCTAAGTAAAAAATGCTAACTAACGGACACCCTAATGCATATGTTTATGTTCGTTTATGTGTAAATGTATGCAGTGTGTCTATATGTGTGCGAAAAGGCATAAAGTCAAATTGGGTAGGACGCTGCCGCTGGGCCAACCAAACGGCTCATAATAAGCACATCGCACACACACACAAACATAGACTCTTATTGTTTGGTGTGTGCGTTTGCTGCTGCTGCTGCTGCCTGTTGACTGCCGTTCGTCCGCCACATTGGCATTTTATGAGCATTTTACACTGCATTTAATTTAATGAGCTCTTTCGAATTTTATTACAGCGAAAAATGATGGCTGCACAAAATACGTAAACGTCAATGGCGTTGACAGTTTTGCTCGCAAATACTCGACATAAATATCGCATCCACGTGTGCATGTGTAGCTGTATATGCGAGCATAAATATTTATGTGTGTGTGTGCAGGTATAAAAGGACTTCATCATTTTTTAGCTTTATGCTTAAATTAGTTCCCACATATAATTCAAGCGTAATGTGGTTATATGAACCTGTTATGTTATGATAATATATACGCATTAGGGTAGGCCGAATTAACAATGTTTGAATTGAA
Organism: Bactrocera tryoni; assembly: GCF_016617805.1. NCBI lineage: Eukaryota > Metazoa > Arthropoda > Insecta > Diptera > Tephritidae > Bactrocera > Bactrocera tryoni. Next base: position 33,734,690 of record NC_052502.1, read on the forward strand.
AATAATGCGATTAATGTTATTCTGTTATGTTATATAATTATATTACTTAATGCGTAATATTTGTAAATGGTTATCAGTAGATTTCAGAAGATTGGCTTATGGAAGAAAATTGATTATGGTTGAAAAACATTACTAAAAAAATATTATTGAAATATAAAAAGTAAAACTAAAAATTTGTTATTGTATTTTATTTAATGTGAAACCCTAAAAATTAAAAAAAAAAACTAAACTTCTTTTATTTATTTTTTTTGGTACCACCTTATTACGTATGTTATTTTAACCACGGTATCTTTCGTTAACAGGGAATACTTCAAAATTCAGGTTCACTATATAACATCGCTATGTGATTCTAAGTTCAATTTGTGGAAAAGCAGCTCTTCTAAAAATAATATTATAACAAGTTTTGCTAGCGGCATATGCCTTTTACACGTTCCATTCAATTAGGACTGAAACAATTCGCTGATAGCTATGGATGTATGCACATAAATTAACTCCTAAATCAGCATCCATTATCATGAGGTCAGAGAAGCTTTATCAAGAGGTCAGCTAATCTGAACTGTTGACATCTGCAACGAGCAAATAACCTGATTCACAGTAAAAAAAAAACACTAAATTTAGATCTCTAACTCGAATTTTCTAGGTCAATAACACTATTCAAATGAGTATTTGTATAGCACCGAAATAGGCACTTGAACAGTGTTTATCCTTATTTAAAAGTAACTAAATAAGTAAAAGCAACCCAGTAATTTATACGTGCTTTGAAAAAGTAATGCTCCCTTTAACCCTTAAGTCAACTCAACACAATCCAACTATAAAAAAAATTGTTTGTCATTAAGAGGAAAATATCTCTCTGATCACTGCAAGTTGTAGAAACATGATAGACTATTTTAAGAGAGATATTAAAGTTGACGTTTATATTTTTGAAAGAAGAACTACCATCGATAAAGTTATTTCATAGGCATTCAATCAGATATAGAAAAAAACAGTGAGTTCTGCTACATTATACCCTTTAAGGGGTTAGGTGGGTTTGAACATTTCAAAAAATAGATTTTTGTTTTTTTGTCTTATTAAATTCTACAAGTCCTCTAGAATATTTTCCTAAATTTTCAAGTTAATCCGAGTAATAGTTTCGGAGAGACAGCCGCGAAAACTTGTGAGCTCGAGGCTAGCTAGGCTAGGTGCGCCGTTTTTAAATGCGTTTTTCTCAAAACCCTATTTTTGAAGTCGGTGGACACGATTTCTCGAAAAGTTATGGAACGACTTTGTTCAAATTTTGCAAACATCTTTAAAATAACGTTAGCTAGTAATTGAACGAAAGAATTTGTGTTTTTTATACTGCAACTAATTTTTTCGAGCGAATAAATGGCGAAAACTTGATCTAAAAATTAGATTTCTTGTTTAAAGTTCGTTAAAAAATTCAAATTAATTTTTATTTATTTTCCTTCGTTCAAACACGAGATTTATACATATACTAACGAAATAAATTTGGTTTTTTGATTTAAGATGAACCAATAATAAGTTTTGCCGTCCACGGCGACAGCATATTTTTTTTGAGGCGTCCAGAGGGATGAGGTCCCAATGGCTGAATTTTCAACTTTTTTTTTTTTAATTTCAGAAAATACAATTTAGATGTGTATCTTTAATGTGTCATATAATATAAATTAAATATATAATTGTAACTATTGAAAAAAATCGTAAGAATATACATTTTTTATACCTCGTACCTCTGAAACCCACCTAATCCATTAAAGGTGCTCTTAATTTTGATAGGTCAGTTTGTATGGCAGCTATGCTAAAATAACCGATACCAGCGATTCCAACAAACGAGCAGCTTCTTAAGGAAACAATCAAGTGTATAAAATTTAATCTTCGATATCTTAAAAACTAAGGGACTAGTCATCTAGGTTCTGTCACGTACACAAAATCACATGTTTTTGCCTACAAAAAAATTACTAATTCAGCTTGCAGACGGCATTGGTAAACACTGTGACCACAATCTTGTGATGATTTTGTTTTAGTGCACACTCATTAACAATATAAAAATATTTTTTTTTTTTTTTCAATCACGTCCAGATTTTTGTGAGAGCTGTACAGTAGGTAGTAAAAGTGTGTTATCAAAGCAAGAAGCACTTTTTAATGGTCTCAACTTTTTCGCTTTATCGAATAGCAAATATTTTGAATATATTCGGAAATTCCGTTATCATCATAGTCATCAGAAAGAAGAGACAAGGACGCCAAAAAACTATAACGGAGAGAGTTGGTAAAAGAGAAAGATATTTCCAATGTTCATCTCTTCAAATCTGTTCCGAAAATTCGCATACAGCTTATAAAAGAAGGCAAGAAAGCCCCCTAAGTATGCACTATGCATAACATATTGCGCAAAGCGAATATTTGCCACCGCTTTGAAAGAAAGTTACCCTACCTAATTGAGGCAAATAAGAAGAAGCGACAATCATTTTATGTAGAGCACATATTAAAACCTTCAAAAGTTTGGTATGAAGTGTGCTATGTAGACTCATGAATCGCTGTTAAGTCCTTATTTTTCTCAGTTTTCGTTTGGAGTTCACCTCAAGCAGAACTCCCATAAAATGCACTCTACCCACATTGAAGTCGTGGGAAAAGGACTTCACGGTTTTCAGATGCTCATCAATGAATAGCACTGGCAATATTGTTGTATTGGATTTCGTTCTTCAATTGGGCAACGCACCCATTGTTACACTAAAAGTTATCACCGAATAAAACATTAAATTGTGAGTGTGTTGAATTGGTCTTCTGAAATGCCTGACTTGTGACGAATTGGGATGCTTGGTGAATCCTAAAGATGCGCATAATTGAAGAGATACTCCACAACCTGGAAAGATGGGTTGTACCCGAAATTAGCTCTTTTTTACTTGTTATTACATATATTACAAAACTGTTGGTTTTCTTATTCAACCTTTCACCCAAGTTAAGCTCCAGGGATTTATTTATAACTATGTATGCCTAGCTGAGAAGCCCTGACCTCGTGTATATAAAATCAACTTTAGCCTTTCAGCCTAAGTCAGTTGCTCTGAGCTACTCGATGAGCACCTAATATATATGACCAACTTTAGCTACAAATAAAGGATTCGACTATTTGTTTTATAAGGACTATAATGCTCTCAGAATTTTATTAAGACACAGATACAACGATATGGATAACATAAAATTTAAAACCTTATCTTATATCAGGTGAATGAAGGCTTGGGGAAGTATAATTCTATTCTACCATTTACTTTTTTACAATTGGACCGCTTAGAGCTGGCGATCGACCATAAGCGTTCAGAATTGGCCAACAGGAAGGGAGTAGTGTTCCACTAGGACAACGCCAGACGCTACGGGAGCTCTTATGGGAGGTTTCATCCCATCCACCATATAGCCCGGATATAGCGCCAAGTGATTACCACCTGTTCCTGTCCAGGGCGAACGCCCTTGTTGGTGTAAAGTTGAACTCAAAAGAGGCTGTGAGAAGTGGCTGTCCGAGTTCTACGCAAATAAGAAGGGGGCCTTCTACGAGAGGGTATTCTGAAGTCGCCGTCTAGATGGAAACAGATTAACGAAGGAAACGGCGCATATTTGAACTAAATCCGATCACTACAACAATTTTTATAAAGCATTGGATAAAGAGCAAAAAGGCGGAAGGGAGATATTTGACAACCTAATATCTGAGACAGCGCTCGCTCATGATATATCCGCGAAACTTGGATAGACAACCCTTTGGAAAAATTTATGAGCTGCCTATAGTTAACAAACAATTCTAAAGACAGAGTGAAAGTGTAATGAGCTGCTGACAGCCAAAGGCAGTCAGTTATGCTGAAATTTAAATTAACTTCACTTTAATTGCGTGACACTAAAAAGACAACAACACACATACATAGGCGCAACTATGCAAAACTTTGGCAATGTCAACGATGCTTTCTATGGGAACCCCTTTCAGGTGAAACTGAAACCAAGTAAATGGAGACGACTTGACATAGAATTGTTAAACGTAAGAAAAGTGGAAATAAAGGAGGAAAGTGTGCAAGTAGATGCGAATATTTACCGTAAAATTGCGTGCTGAAGCATTGATGCGAAAGGCAAGCAGGAAGTTGTCACTAAGTCATCCACAGTTGGCCTCATTTGCAGCACGCGCGGAAAATGTTAATTACATTCAGACGCTGACGCGGAAAATGACAACAACAACAGCAACAACAACAATAACAAAAATACTAGCAAAGCTTCGTAAAATTTTTAGCGACACCACCTTAGTGTTTGTTTGACCCTAACAAGACAGGTGGCAACTACGCACACCAACCGGAATTCGACTCTGCCACTGTTGCAGAAGGATTGAGCTGTAGCTTGGTCGCCTCCTACACTTTGTCTATTGACAGATTGTAAGAATGATTACCTCGGCATACAGTGTGTTGTTGTTTGTATAATAATTGTTGTTGTTATTGCTGCTTTCACTTCTGACAGCGTGAGCGAAGCTGATGATTAAATAACTGGCTGCTGTCTTACTAAGCGCACGAAATCCGACTGAGGGACTGTCAACGTCACAGGTAAAAAATATGAGAAAGTGCGGGAAAGAGAGAAAGTGAGAGAAAGAGGGGTGAGCGTGAATCGCAGAAATCGCGTAAAGAGTTACAGCTAGGAACAAAGTGGTATTCGGGGCAACCCAGCGCCGCAGAGTCTCGCGCATGTTGACTGCATCAATCAGCAACGGAGTCGGTAACGGCGTGGTAACGGCGTTGGTGTTAGTGTCGCTGGTAATGTAATGATGTTTGTTTAATTTTGTGCGTGACACGGGCGTCTACTCGATCCAACGACCAACTACCTGAAGGTGTTGAAGGATTGTACTAAACAAGCAGCGCAATTTTTCTTACTAGGGTTGCCCTCTATGTTGACTTTACATTCACAGCCGCTAATATGACATAAATTTATGCGCTAAGAGATTTATATATGTATGTTGGCAGTTATAATATCGGCGAGTAAATTACTTAATGGAGCTTTGATTATGCGAATTACAGAACTCGGAATTGTCTCAAGGCAAATATGTATTAATTTACTTATGTATCTGTACATGTACATATACATATATGTATGTACTTATATTTATGTGTGTTTGTACGTACTCTCAACAACCTGTGGGGTGTTTTGTCATTTATTTGCAATGCAATTAAGCAACTAACACCGTCAGAGCAGTTAATTGGAAATTAAAATATGCGTAATAAATTCGTTAATAATGATTTCTTACCTTTGAGAAAATTGTCGCGTTCGCATATTAAATGCAAATTCATTAAAATCAACGTTATCTTAATGGCTTCCCGTACAAGTGGCATTAGTAATGAAAAGGGTTGGGCAGTCGAGTTGAAAAATTGAATATATATAAATAAGACATTTCTATTGCTGGTGTAAGAGAAAGCAAAGCAAGTATGTCCATACTTTTTAAACCTCCTTTATAATTTTCAATACTCAGTACATAAGAAAGTTTCAACATTTTATAAAAGGTTAAAAAAAACAAATATTTTTTCAATAGCTGGCTTTCATGAGCAATATCTTACCTTGTGTAAGTGCGATCAGGTAGCACTATAAGGCTTTATAAAGACAATCTTTCCTACTAAATAAATTTCTAAGACAGTTTTTCGATTGCTTTACTCAGTATCGATTGAATCCCCGACACAAATGAACACCTGAAAAGTGAAAATTCGATATAATTTTCAATTTTTCTTCGATAAAAGCGAGAACGCAAGCCAGGCGGTTGAAAAGTGTATATGTAGTGTTTATGGTTCTGATACTATATCAGAAAAGCATGATTGAGAAAATCATGTGTAGTTTCAGTTCTGCCGATTTCGTTTCGGTAATTTTGATGCTGTGGCAGAATATCGAAAATATCGATAATATAATGAAATGAGTAAGATTTCAATTTGACAAGAGTTAAACATTGCATAAAAAACAGTTAGGAAACTTTTGGTGGAATTAACAAGGAATCAGCTGCTATGGGCTGCTCCCCTTCTGTCAAGCATTTAATTTTTAATTCGGATGTGCATCCAATCTGGGCAGCAACTGGACCGTCTGAAGGAAGCAATCGCAAAGAAAGGCCAGCTCGGGCAATTAGAGAGGAATTTTATTCCATCAGAACAACGCTAGAACCCACATATCGACAGTGATTTCTGTGAATCTCCGGGAGCCTTGTTCCGAGATTTTTATGCATCCAACTCATAGTTCGGATCTATCATCAACACTACTACTACCTGCTCCTGTCGAGAATGGAACGAATTTCACCCCTGATCTACTGCTAAGCGATAACATCATTAAGTGATATACCGATGAATGAAAAAACTCGGAGGGAATTTGTGAAATAGTCGCAGAACCGCATACCATACCCTCCGTACGAATTTTTTCTGAACATCTTTCAGGCAGATGTTTTTGCTTTAAAGGAGCTATAACAGTGTTTCACTTACAAAAAAAAATATTTTTTTTTGTTTGTTTTTTCGATAGTTAATATTTCCAAAAATATTCTGTTAAATCGACAAGGTCGAATCTTGAATAGTTTTTGAATGGCAGCGTTCTAAAGAGCGACCGCTCGGAGGTACAAAAATATATAAGTGAAATTTTAAACGCGTTTTTCTCGAAACGACAGTTTTCAAAATTGTTGACATCGTAATTCAACGACCGATCAATTGACCGATCGACTTAAAATTAAAACTGGGTGTTGTTGTATAAATTTACTATACAATGACCTACGCTCTTTTTGATTGGTTAAAAATTGTCAATTTGACATTAAAAAAACGACAATTTTTTACTTAAAAAAAAAAAATTTTTCAAGGCTACGCCTTTTTGTCAATTTTTGATATTTTTCAAAGATCGTAGGTCATTGTATAGGAAATACCTTCAACTTAAATAACTTTTTTGAATTTTTTTGTCTCAGCTACTCATTGGGACGGAATTATGTCAGCAGTTGGGGCACTTTTCTTCCGTTATTTTTCGACATTTTTGTAATAAAAAATCCTGAAATCTAGCTAAAGATGTACTTTATTATGTCCAAAGAACTTCAAAACATTCGATCTAGTACTTTCTTTTAAAAAATTCACGAAAATCGCCAAGCTCAAGAAGCACATACTATATTTAACATGAGTTTAGCCTCCTGTGCAGACTGCTAGTTCTGTGACATCGAGTCGGACACTGCCGAGAACCTGATGCTTTACTGCAAAGCTGTTTTCAAAGGAAAAATTAAGGCTCTTGAATTCATGTTCGGATATAGGGTATCACGTCGCTTTAATAGTATCCAGCAGTATACTAAATTTATCGGTGTAGATGGGTCTATATGATTCGTTGTAACACAGGGGAGCGCATAACAGAACTTAGACTGAATGATTTGGTTGAAAAATTCGCCTCAAAGCAATTTTACAACTCGACTAACCTAGTGTTTTGCCAATAACCACGAGGTTTTCTATGAGTATGAAATTACCTTCAATGGGATAATAGAAATCCCTCACAAACTGTGGTGTTGTTTAAGGAAGAAATCACGGAAGCCAAATAATGAGATATCTCAGTCTAGTTTTACAATTTAATAAGTTCATGAAAATTTACCCCGCATTAGGTAGGAGATAATAAAGATTTTTTCTTAACATCCAAGAAGAGATATTGTATCAAATAACGCAGTAAGAGTTAGATCCATTTTGATTCAATTGTTAAAGATAGATCTAAAGAGCGCTGTAGTTGAAAAGATTTTCACACCTACAGCATATTTTTATTATTTGTAATATCTTATAAGATTACAGTGAAATCAGAGTAGACCGTATTCCATATTCATAAACACGATTTTTTTTTTACATGTAATTAATTGTATAATAGCACAAATTACTTTTTTATAATTTTGCCGAAATCGCAACATATTAAAAAAGAACCTAACATCCACTTCATCATTTAGCAGATGGTTTCAGAGCCATAAGCACTTCATTACATCGAAGATTTTGCGTGAAGCTAAAATATCGCGTGGAGCTAATAAAAATAAAAACACAAAGGCCCTATAAAACAAAGTTTCCTTGCGTGGTGTTGTATAAAAATTTATTTTTATTTCACAGATTTTGGTGGGCATTTACTTTTTTAGACATTTTCTTTTATTTTATGCATTATTCACTTGAGAAGTTGTGGAAGTCTAGGCGTATGAGTAACATTATAATTTGTTACCATGAGTATATTATGGTGTGATATAGTATTGAATAGAAAATGGCATGTGCATTTTTACATGACTTTTTTAATTTATGAGAAAAGATGCAAGGTAAAGATACTTTACCTATAATTTTTTGAAAAAAAAATAGTAATGTAGGCTAAAATACATTTAAGAAATATTTGGAAAAATAATATATCAATATATGTTTATTAAATAGTTAAAATTATGATTTGAACTAGTACCAGATAAACTCTTACAAACATATATAAAGCAAGTTGTAACACTTTACACTTTACAATCTTTTATTTAAAGTATCTACCCCTAATTATAAAAGATATTATTAAATTTGTATTTTTTTATTGCAGACGGAAGTCAATATTTAATGGAAAAAGGTAAGAAATTAATAATCTTACAAGTTTAATATATTGGGCAGTCGAAAAGGTCTTTTCGTAGTGTTGGAAAGGATTTTAAGCTTCATTTAACCAGAAATTGAATTTGCGGAAGTTGAAAAAAAGTTACAGCTGTTCAAAAATGAGTGAAAACAATGGAGAAATTCGCTATATTTTGAAATTTTTGCATAAAAAAAGGAAGAAGGCCACGCAAGTCACCAATGAAATTTGTTAAGCTTACGGAGACGATGCTGTATCAGTTCCTGTAGCACAACAATGGTTCGCTTACTTCCGTTTTGGAAATTTCGATTTACGCTGATAAAATAATGTCTCTAGCAAAAAAATGGCTAAAAGTGGTCGACCAAATTGGTACATATTTGTTTATGTATTTATTAGTATATAAAAAAATAAGTTAAAGTTTGATTAGAAATACGAAAAGACTTTTTCGACTATCCAATAGAAACCAGAAACTCGTATATACAATTTTGTATTCATCATGAAATTTTGTTGAAATCTTTTTCTTGTAATTTTCGTCTATTTTTTGTCGAACTATTTATGCATAACTCAACACAATGCCTTCGATATCTTTACAATTAACGTTTAAAATTAAGAAAATATTTACTTAACATTACTGAAAATGTTCTCTCAGATTATATATTATCATATATTGTGAAAAAAATACCCAGAAATTGTAAATAAAACGCAATACAAATTTTTAATTATTCATCAATATTTATTTTGTCACACCTTCAAAGTAATCCCCACCAGATGTAATACACTTATGCCAGCGATTTTTTAGTCCTCGAAACATTTTTCAAAAGAACTTTTTGGGATGGCCTTCAGCTCTTTCAGCGGATTTTGTTTTATATCTTTGATAAACTGAAAACGGGTTCCACGGAGCGGCAATTTCAGTTTGGGGAACAAGAAAAAATCACACAGCGCCAAATCTGCTAAATACGGTGGTTGATCGAAGGTATTCATTGCGTTTTTGGCTTTAAATTCGATCACAATTGTGGCTCGATGCGATTGTTCACGATCATCGTGTAAAATCTATGAAATCTTCCACAATTCCGGCCGTTTTCTACAGAAATTCTTACGCAAACGCCTTAATACGGTCAAATAGAACTCTTCATTGACCGTCTGTCGCTACGGAACAAATTCTTGAAGTACCAAACCAAGAAAATTGAAAAAGCAATGAGCTTCACCTTGATTTTTGAGCGATTTCCGCTTGTTTTTTCCCCTCCATTCCGATAATGGTTGACTTGTCTACATGTCAAGCTTATAAACCCAAGTCTCATCCGTATCGGATCGGAATTAACATGATCACGCATTTCCAAAGAGACCTGTTTAAGGTACTCTTTTTGAAAAAAATTCAGCTTTATCGGGCCGAGTCGAGTAAGAACGCGTTTCGTACCCAAAATATGCACCAAAATCATTCAAAGGGACTCGCGACAGATATTGAGCTTTTTTGCCATCTTTCTAACCCTTGCCTGATGATTAATATTTTCATCATTTGAAGAGGTCGAAGGTCAACCAGAACGAGGCATGTCTTTAACGATCTCTCAACCGTCTTTTAAGACTTTGTAATACAAGAAATACAAAATTTGAGATAAATCTTCCTTAGATATCTTTATCCATTGTAAAAATCACAAAAAAACAAACTGGTTGACAGATAGCACTCATATTGGCATAGTAATTTAGGACAGTCCCACCAACTTAGCAAAATAAATTTATTTGATATATCATTTACCCGGGAATTTATTTACAATTTCCGGGTGTTTTTTTGTCACAATTTACTTACGCATCTTCAATTTCTTAAAATTGTTCATGCACATATGTTCAAACCGTTAATATTATACAAAATCGCTAACAAATACGTAGTTATGCAGTATGCTTCTGTGGACATTTAGGAGTATTAGGTTATGTAAAGTGATTAAGATGTTGTAACATCTATAGTTATGCAACAGACGTATTTGATTAGCATAATGTATGTATAATCGGATGGTGCGGATTTCACTCGAGATAAAATTTCACACGCGCTAATATGTATGAATATAATGATAGGGTAAGCCTAAATATACAGAGTGCAAATAATTAATTACAGGAGCAGATGAGGCAAAGTTTTATACTTCGCAGTAACATACTACAAGAGCATTTGAAATAAGGAAAACCTATACTCAATTCCACTACATTCCACGAAGGCAATAAAACGTTTAGCAAACATTTTATATTACACGGAAGAGAATACTTCAAAAGCACATTTTATCCAGAGAGAGAGAGAGAGGATTTTGGACGACCTTCTCGAAACTCGTCTTGGAGTGATCTACGACCTCAATTGTATTCACTATACCATCGATACATACTGGTCCATGATGGTACTCCATCGCCTAAAATTGAATTAAGTTCATACATGCTCTATTGCTGAGGTAATCCACGATGAAGGCTGTACAAAATAATCACGCAAATGTGATTTAATTTAATTTTTTGTCAAGATGAATATTTTAAGTTACTGTAAACAACACAAATAGCGCTTATATGTCAAAGCCTTTTAAGTATGTTGAACATCAAAAATGTGAAACTTTACGATAACGTTATAACTTGTCAGATTGCAACGTTCCGACAGTTTCTGAAAATGAGTGATATGGAAAAAGACGGCCGCAGACCACGTTGATGTATTGGTTGTGTAAGGGTACATAATTAGATTTTGCTTCATATAGTGTAATTAAATATTTTTTTTGGTTCATTCCATACTGGTGTAGCAATATAGTTTTCTAAGGACCTGTGACTGTACATAATTAAATCCCTCTGTCCGGTGAGGCTGACTCCCAGAATGTGATATGCTTCTACTATATGACCAAAATCCAATTTGCTAATGAAAAACTATTTGTTATCTAACTTGCCACATTTAGGTTTAGTAGTGACCTACATTACTATTTGGCTGTCTTTAAGAAAATTTTAAAAAAGTTAAATTTTTTTTTTCCTGAAAGGAACCCCGAGTTTATATTTATTTTGCTTGAAAAAATTAGTTCAATAAGTAAAATAGTTTATTTTCAAGGCTTCTTTTCTCAGTCTCATATCTACTCTCGCCCGAGTTCTTTGAAAAAGTGGATTATTCAGCTTTAACCACGGAGGTCTTAATGCATACAGGGCTATTTTCATGTATATTATCTTAACGTCGTCTTATAGGCCAGACTGCAAAATATATATAAAAATGATGCAAGACTTTTAAAGCCAAATATTGCTTATCAAGTTGAAGCCATCAGCGGTCTAGCAAGAAAAAAAATTAGTAAATGCTTCTCTTTTTTCGTCGTATGTATTATCTATAATGTTTTGTTCCGAAAATACTTCTCACTAATCTCTGTTTGGTACAATTTTTAACAATAAGACAAGTACCGCAAATATTCTGCATTTTTAACTGCAGCTGCCACATAGGGGGCCTTGCAAGCAGGGTATGGTCAGCAATTTGACAGCGTTGAAGAATGGTTGGTAAAGCGACACGGACTAACGCCAGCTAAGCTAGTGTAAAATGTTGTTTGTGTGCAGTTTTCGGTTCAAGTCTCAGTTACAAATGCAATTTCACAGCCACACTTGAGGAAACTAACCTAGGAAATATCCTGAAAATAAATTGCAGTATGGATTTCTTGCGCGTAGGTAGCAGCCACCACCAGGCTGCTTGCTGCAGTTGCAAAAAATGTTTTTATCAAAGTGGAATCGCAAATAATCAGCAGGTGATGCGATAAGAAAATAGATAAAAAAGCAAAAGTAGGAACAAAGAGTAGCAGAAGAAGAGTAGGAAGAGAGTACTAGCGAAACTAGATTGAAACCCGAAGAGGTTGTGGATGAGTAAGCAAAGCCTGTGCGAGCGTTTGCGTTTATGTCACAACACCCGAAAGCTGGCGTATATGCGTCACAAGGAAAGCAACAACTGCTGTGTAAACAAACAGTAAAACCAACAAAAAAAAAACAAGAATAGCAACAACAACAACTTTGTCTCAGAACTTTTAATTAGTTTTCGCTTAAAACCGCTCAGTCTCAAGCCACTTGCGGAGGCGGGGAGGCAAGCCAAAGCTATCAGCTGAACGGCAAATCTACCTCAAATCCAAATCTATGCAGGTGGTCTGCTGTAAGGTGTTGCCATGTCTATTTGTTCCATTTTTTTTCGAATAACAAATTTTACTTGCACTTTTTCCATTAGCACTTTCTACTTACACTTGCTCGGCTGGCTGCCTCCACACAGCACTCACCTCGCCGACTCTGCTTTCCACCAACGATGTCAAACTTTCTGTGCGCTGTTGCTCTACGTTTTGATTTCTGACCAAAGTTGTTGCGCTTGATGCACAAATCAGCTCAGTCCGGCAGCGCATCAGCGTGAGCATCAGGTGGCCGGCTGCCTGCCTGGCCGACAACGAGTTGGACGAGAAAGTGGTGGAAAAGTGATTTTTTGTTGATGAATATTTTTTCCTGCCCGGTTTTCACTCTGCGTTGCTTAATACTGACGGCATGAAAGCGTAAAGGTGTACAACAAGCATAACAACCAATAAACAAACAGATGACAGCAAGCGAAACAAAAGCAAAAATAGAAATAAAAAGGTAGAAAATATAAAAATTCAATGTTTACCTTTAGCTGTGGTGGGTGGAAGAGAGTTTGGAGGGCGGCAAGAACCGGAAAAAGTTTGGTACGGCGTTGATGCAATGATGCAACAGGCTACCAACGGCAACGGTACGTGAAGGGCTGACAGAGAAGACAAAACGAAAAAACGTTAACTTTGGCTACACTGAAGCTATATATAATATATATACTGATATATTTATCATAGCATAAAATACCTGTGAAGGATATTATAGCTTAGCATTATCTCCATTTTAATCAATCAGGGTGTATGACGGCGATCACCTATAAAGGTCCGATCTGACCCATGTTCCAAATTTTTAGCGCTGCCTAGGGCAATATTCTATACCGAATTCCATGAAGGCACTGCGTCAAATAAAACAAAATTCAAACAAGGACTTGACTTTGACCGATCACTTTGTATGGCAGCTATATGCTATAGTGGTCCGATGAGAACAATTTCTTCGAAGATTGCACGTTTGTCTTTAGTAATCATACACACCAAATTTCGTGAAGATATCTCTTCAGATAAAAAAGTTTTCCATATAAGGACTTGAGTTTGATCGATCCGTTTGTATGACACCTATACCCAATAGTGATCTAACATCAGCGATTTTGAGAAGTTAGTAGCTCTTTGGGGAGAAATGGACGTAGGCAAACTTTCAGGTCGAAATCTGAAAAACTGATGGACGAATAGAGCCCCAGGCGTTTTTCTCTGAGTCTTACAAGCTTCATGGCAAACCCTGTACAAGTTATAAAAATACAACCAAATTGAGCATTTTTTTCGGCGGCTGTGACTCCCGTTTACAGTTTGCGTTACCTCATCCAAACTTTCGCTGCTAAATAAGTTTGAATGGCAGCGAGCGCAGTTGATTATGGCGTTGAGGCACTCCCACAAAAAAAGTGGCTTAGGGACGCAACCCATTGCTGCAGGCACATGATCTCACTGATTATGATGATGCTAATGGTAATAATGTTTAGCCAAAGAACTAATGCAGAACTCACCCTTCCACTGCTGTTTGATTTTTTGTGCTCCTTGTTGAACGGTAAAAAATCAAGTGCGAAAAAAAGTAGAAAATAAAATGAAATTCTATGCAAAACTCACTTGAAAAATCGCGGCCTACGCATTTACCGTTAAAAAGCAGTGAACTGCAAAAACAAAAATAACAAAATGGAAAAGTTAGCGGCCAGCAACGCCTCCCAACAAAGTGACTTTTACGCCGCGAAGTGTTGTTGCTTCATACATAAGTTATCATTGCGCCCTTTTGCCACTTTTTCCACCGTTTTTTCTACACTTTTATATACAATATAATTTTCATAAAATGCAGAGCGCCCTAATTTATGCTTTAAAATCGAATTTACTTTGATTGCGTGCGCTTTGATGCCTTTTGGTGGTGGGCAAATTGAATTTAGTGGCGGGCTTTTGTGAAAGTTATTTACATTTTTTTATAGACAATGCAATGTTGTGCCCTCCAACAATACATATTTTTAAATATATGGTGAATATATATACACTATTTAAATTTCACTTCTTATCATGGAGATATTTAATGTAATGCGTTGAATATGCTGTAAGTCAAATTTAGTAGGAAATTGTTCCCCAGATTCATAACCAGTACCAACCAGACAAAATTTCACCAAAGATATTTTCGATTTAGTTGGAGATTTTACAATTCATGAAGGGGTTAGTATCGATTACAATAATATTTGGTATCATATTAAGATTTAAGCTCTCAACGATTCGTTATTTCTCTGCTCGCTATCTACGCACTCCGATCTCTTTAAAAAATATATATATTTAAAAAAACAGCAATTAAGTTATCGAATCCAGTTGCCGGTGATTTGCGGCGATCACTGCTATTAGACAAAGGGAAGTGGAGTAGTGTGTACGCGGCCCAGGGCTGTAGAATAGAACCTTCTCCTGACGTTACCTTCTTGGCTTGGAATGAATTAATGGGCTGTACTACTCTTTGCCAAAGCACATAATAGAAAACACAAAAGACGACCAATCTATTTTGGAGCAACCAAGTGGTATTGCTTGTATCCCCAAAGCTAACTAGTTATGTTTTATACATTTTAGACCAGTTTCACCATTATGAATGATTCAAATGACACATTACTCTCAAGGATTAATTTTTTTTTCTTTCCAAAACTTAAGTCTTGAAGTAAATTATGTTGTTTATAGAACACGTAAAGCTAGAAAATGAGAGGTTACTGGACCGAAAGTCTGGACCTACCTTATTTATTTCTGACTTGAAAACTAATTGTGGTCGAAAAAGAATTATTAATCCACAAATGCCCCTACCGAAGCCGATCGGTATGTATTACAATTTTGTATCGTGGTTTATCGTAACGCTTTACAATTTTTTCGCTTAAGGTAATTAGTGGGCAGTGATCCAATTTCGCCCATCTGTAATATCAACGCATAAATACATGGTCCAAGTTTTATTCATACATTTAAATTTTTACTCAAGTTATCATGGGATGAAAAGATCTTTGAGCTCACTTTAGAGATATAATCTACGTTAGGAGTATGGTGTCCGAGAAGGATTTTGTATTTTAATAGTATTAAAGGGAAAACGCGTCTTCGACAGAGAGCTGAACTGCTGACAGAGTTATGTACCTAAGACTCATCCAAATCAGAAAGCTAAGGTGGAAACCAAAGATCGCGAAAAGAGCAAGGATGTTATCAGGAGCCATTGCAACAAAAGATGTAGACTCTCATCAAAGATAGCTGTTTGGCTCTATGAAATAATAATTAAGATTGTCAAGTTTTTCTCAATTCTTGAATGATGAAAAGCGCTGGAAAAAACTACGAACCTATAACTTTTACAGCAAAAGTAGATATAGCCGCAAGTTGTAGAGCGCGAAAGCTGCCTTCAAACTGAGGGAATCTGGGTACTTAAATGACTGCGAGCCTGAGCACTCTAAGTTCTTTGCACACTTTGATATTTTATTCCAAAATAATTTGTTTACCTAGTCGTCGAAGGTAGCCCTGGCTGTTCTTTTTCTACTCACATAGCTTCGAGGAAGGCATGAGAGGAAAGGACTTGCTGGAGGATAGTAAATGAGCTTTTTTTTTACCGATCGATCAAAGTTTGCGAGAAGGATTGGTGGAGTGAACTTTTGAGAACTCGCAAGCTCCAATTTAAGTCTTTCTACTACAGCAGCCTCTAAGCGGAGGTGGCTGACATGAAGTAACCATAGATGTACTGCTTCGAAGCACAGCTTACTGCGTGCTCAAGACTAGTGAAGTGATGTCTAAACTCCTTATCTCTAACAACAAACTATTTTATGATTAGACTGGTTTCAGTAATTAATAATATCTTAGTAACTGCAGGATGGAAACGGGTAGTAGCTCCTCAGGCTTCTTATGGTTTATTATTGGAATGTTGAAACTCAGACTAGTTCAGCAAACGTTAGTCAACTTCGAGTCGTAAGGTTCTTCAAACCCACGGTAAATCGGAGGATGTCAAGGGGACACTTAATAAGGTACACCTTTCAATGGTTGCAGGGGTTCTAATTGGATACTGTCCGATCGGGATTTATTTTCGCATATGAGATAGAATCATCTCACCACTTTCTCCACGAATGTCCCATTTTGGATAAATTAAGGTAAGAACACCTCGTATCATATACCTTTAGACATACAGCTCAAGTAGAAATAAAGCACCTAAGCGGATTTGTGTTTTTTGTGAGTATTTTTGTCGATATCTGATATTTAGCCACTGAAATTTTCTCGTTTAGCTTCACAACGGACTGTACATAACAGTCTAAGTATGATCCTCCGCCATGCTAAGGGATTAACCTAACCTATCTCATAGTAAAACCGAATCTTATCCATCTTGTCTTAGCTGCGCAAAGACCTATAAGATATGCTTAGATAAATATTAAATTCATTGTTTAATATTTGCATTCGGCACAATTGAAATTATTTTATAGATATGATCCATTTAAACTACCGGAACTCAGTAAAAAATTTAATTTTCACTCTATATTTTTGCCGAAATAAAATATCAATTCACCTAAACACCTGGTGCGAAACCCAGTTTAGTAATTTTTCATTATTTTGGTCCGGGGCTTTTATCTTTAACACACCAATGATCTCTTCTTCTGAAATATTAATCTACAGACATATAATTTATGTAAAGAAACTTGAGAATAGTATTAGCATCAATAATACATTTTTTCCGTACAATCCAGCTTGTCTCAGCTTATCACTGTAAATCTAAATAATCTAAACTCTGCGAAAGAATGAACAATTTCTAATTAAAAGAGTCAACCGAACTAATTCATAATACTAATTAAACTGCGTGATTACAAAATTCTACACCTTTTTCCAGCCGCCTCAATGTCATCGCCTGTGCCGCCCTCGAACTTTGCAATTTGTATTTTTGTTTCAATTTTTTTCACTTCTGAGGAAGATGAAACAGAAAAGTTATGATTTCTCATTTATGCTTCAATGCAGCAAAACTTTTTTGTGCGCGTGTAACAATATCTAATAAGAAAAAATCATTAAAAAAGTGTAAAAGCAAACTGCACACGAGACATTGGCAATAAAAATAATGAAGCGATGAAGAAGAAAGTGTGAAAATGCCGAGCACGAAAGGGAATGCAACACAATATACAAGAAGCTATTCTTGGGCGATGGTTCGAGGTTAGTTTAGGGATGGGGCTTAAAAACTTTATCAATACACACAGTCGCATTTGTGAGGGGCTCTTGACAGTGTTTGCGCTTAAATGCGGGGCAAAATGGTGTGGGAGTATGTGGAAGAAAGCCTTTTAGGAAATATTTGAAGTAATAAAAGTGATCGAAGGAAAATAATTTTGCCGAAAATATTCTTTAAACACATTAGTGAATGTTAGTCTACCAAAATAAAAGCCATGCTCTCCTGCTTACTCAGGTTTTCAGATGGTACTTGGAGGTAATAGTTTTGAATGGATCAAAGCTGGGATTGTTATAAGCCAAAGATAATCCTTATGCTTAAATCAAAAAATTCTACTCAGATCATAGGAATATTTTTGGATTTGGGAAGACAGTTTTGTTTTCAACCAACATCTTGACAACCAGACCCTTTTATTCCTCTTTTAAATGAAATGAGTGAAATCAGAGGGAGAAGGGGTATTATTGACCAAGGAAGACTACATAGTTTTTTTTCGTGTAACTATATATATAATATAAAAATATATAAGAAAATATTCTTAAGAGCCGGTTTTGTTTTTAGAACCTTTATAATGTTAATTAAGCACTGAAAACTCTCAGTTCCTGAGATCATAGTAGAAAAAATATTTTAATATTGACTTAAGCGTAAGATTTTTAAAGTTTCAGAAACAGCCACCTTTTCAAAAACTGGTTGACATAGACTTTATACAATTTTAAGACAAGAAAACAACCAAAATAACCTTCTCCTACCATCAAACAAGCAGTTGCCGTACTCGCGACTTGGCTCCTACATCACTGTTGACAGTCATAACTTCGAAACCTTATATAATTTCGTCTATCTTGGAAATAGCATTAACACCAACAACAACGTCAGCCTCGAAATCCAACGCAGAATAACTCTTGCCAACAAGTGCTACTTAGGGCTAAGTAGGCAATTGAGAAGTAAAGTCCTATCTTGACGAACAAAGACCAAACTCTACAAGTCACTCATCGTATCCGTCCTCCTATATGGTGCAGAGGCTTGAACGATGACTACAACTGATGAGTCGAGGTTGCGAGTTTTCGAGAGAAAGGTTCTGCGGAAGATTTATGGTCTTTTGCGCATTGGAAATGGCGAATACCGCAGTCGATGGAACGAAGGGCTGTATGAACTATACGACGACATTGACATAGTTCAACAAACTAAGAGACAGCTAACCTAGGTCACGTCGTCCGAATGGATGAGCTGCAGCTGTGCGAATATTCGCCACGATACTTGCTGGGGGAAGCAGAGAAAGAGGAAGACCTCCACTCCGATTAAAAGACCAGTTGGAGAAGGACCTGGCGTAAGTGATATCTACGCCAATAAATAAAGAAAGAATCGATCTTTGGTTACTTCGAACGAATTTATGACCTCAAATTGGGCAAATCATTTGCAAAGTATTTGGAAATATTTTTTGAAATATTTTTATTTGTAACATTTTTTCAAGTTATCGTAATGTAATTCAATGACAATCTCTTAACAGCTCTGAATAGAAATATTTTCACCTACGCAAAACTGTGTTGGTACTGATCCAAAAAATTTTTGTAGCATTTTCCACAGGGACATGTTGGTAGTGCAATGGAAAGTGTGCAACATAAGCGCAACAACTTTATCGCTTTATTACGAAAAGTATCGTTTAAGTTAGTTGAGCAGAAACTTTCAAGATTGTGTAAGTATATAGACATTCAAACAGTCGTATTTGTCTACACACACACATACATATGTATGTATATATACTATATATAGTATACTGCTTGAGTTCTACAAACCGGCTACAAATGCAATTTCACTACAAGCGCAATTCTTCAACTTTATAAATATTTGTTGTGGTTAAAGAAGTATTCGTTTTCCGACAAGTTTTGACGGCTTGACGCCGAAATTCACGCTGCTACCATGCCAATCTTTAGCTGCATCTATTTTCCTACTTTTTATACTTTTGTTAGTTGTTGTTTTAGCAATGATTTACTTCGCTTTGGTGCATGCAAATTGTTTTCCTTTGTTGCATTTTGTTTGACAAACAAATTTATTGTTAATGCTGATAAACACTCTGCGGGATTGTTGTACCAGAAAAAAGTTTCGCTGGGATTTGCTTGTAGCTATTTTGCAGGAAAAGTTGACTTTGGTGTAAACTATTATAAGGAGTGTTGACATATAATTAGAAAATTTTATATTTCACTGCTGGACAAATCTTTAGTAATATTGTTAGACCTTGAAAGTAGAGATTAATATTTTAAGGACAAGTATATCAGATTATTTTCTTTTATACGCCTTTATTGGACCGTAGATACCTGATAAAATTTTATATCGAAATAAAAAAAATTATTCTTGTAATTCTTACCCATTGGAGTATACAAACTCAATATCAACAGGTAAAAAAGCGCCATGCTCGAGTGTAACCAAACATTTCTTACACTTGCAACATGCAGGAACCAAAGCCAAGGAAATACCTTAAAGTGCAAAACATCAACCAAAAGATCAATATTCAAGAAATTTTATATACATACATATAACTCATCCACCGACAATTTGTTATAGTAACCAAAATTATTATATACATATATGTAGTAATATTTTCCCATATATGGGTACATGCAGACCAATTTCACATATTTTTGGCATTAAACAATAGTGTATCCAATATTATAAGCTCATTTAATTTTGAAGAAAGTCTGAGGATCTTATATGGGTATATAGGAGATAGGCTACTAAATAGACTAATAAAATGCTCCCAAGGTTTCATCAAGGTTCTTCATATACCATCACCAATTATTTGTAGTAAAGTAAACCGAACATCTTTATGTACATTAGGTATATGATGGCTGTAAAAAGTATTGGTCTGGTTCAACCCATTTTTGACACACAGAGTTACTACTGTCAGGAAAGGATTCTCTTTGAATTTCATTTATATATCTCACATATAGACCGTCATTTTCTGTCAAAAGTAAACTATGGGTATTGGGGTCTGCAGTTTCGGTACCCAGGAGCTTAAACGGTTTTGGTTCGAATAGAACAAGTTCTTGGCATACTTCAAAGACACTCTTCTTTTTTTCAATTTGTGGGCGTGGCAGTGGTTTGATTACGCCCATATACGAAATCGTCCTCGCCTTTTTGCCTAGGAACGGCAAGCGTCATCAAGATATCTCCAATTTTACTCAAGTTAAAGCTTGCACGGGCGGATAGACGAATAGACTTATGGACAGACAGACAGTTTCAATTTGCCTCGTTAGTTTGTTTCAAAGTTTTCGTTTTCTAAGAGATTACAACTATGGAATCATTGAACACATCGCAAAAATTTTTGGGGAGTCTACTAAATTGTCTGAAGACACTTCCAGCCGAGATTAATAACAAGTGCTTGATTATGGCTAAGGAGTCTATTTTAAAAGCGATAACAAAACATTTTTATGAAAATATGAAAATACTTATAATGTAGTTTCGTTTAACCGTACGAGTCAACTTTAACCCGATGGTATAATATATACCACTTATACTTCTAAAGATGAGTGCATATGAACTAATTTTTGAAGTTCGTTTCCAGTCAAACTAAAACAACAACAGATATTTTGAAGACATAGACAGATTTGCAGGTTCTTAATGAATAGGAAGTAAGACCGAGAAGGTGGCTGCCATTCAGATAGCAATAGATGTCTTTGTCAGGAGGATGGAGTCATGTGTTATTAAATCAAGTATCCTCTGGGTAGCCAAAGAACATCCGTTTCAAGGCGAGCCAAAGTGAGAAGGCGAACCATCCCTACTCAGGGTTGTGCGCTGGGTTTGGGACCCGCCACGTAAAAAACACGCCCCCAATGAAAAACGGCCACTAGAACTTATGAATTACTTGTGGATAACATAAAGAATGAACATCTGTACAAGTGACCTAACGTAACCTGAAGGCCTATAAGCCTTAGAACTCAATGTCTATTAGACTGTGTGGAAGATGTGCCATAGATTACCTACTTTTGTCATTTGCCAATGGTAGTTGTGACTTTATAGAACCTTTTACTTGTGAATGACTTGAGATTTTTTTATAAAACAGTTTAGAGAAAGATAAACATATACATACATTTATGTATATTTTTACAAAAAAGATCAAATAGCATTCAAGTTTACAGAAAAAAAAAAAAAATCAACTATCTTGAAAACTAATCCCTTTATAGTCATAATTGAGTAACAGAATTAGTAGCCAGTATAAAATTAAAAAATACCAATATTTACAAGTACCTGCACAGAATTGACTTTAATACTTGAAAACGTTTGGAGAAAAATGATGAAATACGATTAATAACTGTAAATCAATCAATTTGAGATAATTAACCACAACAAATGAATGAATGGCCAAAGTGCATATTTATATTTCAAAATTAAATAATGCCCAGGTATGTAAGTAAAATGAAACCCTTGCAAAGTGAAAATCAACAAAAACGAAAACAACAGCAAAGAAGCGAGACGAACTAACACTTTTTGCACTTACTGTTTCACTTTTTGCCCGGCAAAGTTATTAATTGACACTGTTTGATTGCCTGCAATGTAAAGCGAATAAAAACTGATATCATACATATGTATATAATCGATTATCGGCAATAAATATTTGTTAATTAAATACATGTAATGCATCATACGCCAATCCCAACACAGTGCAAAGTGCAAATATGAATGTGTTAAAGTTGTAATATCACACATAACCTACAAATTATGTGTTCGTGTGTCTGTGTTCAGCATTCATCAGCGCAACAATTAATATACTCAAGCGATACTATGTCTGATAAGTAAATAAAATAAATGCGCTTTAAGGCAATGCTGTTAACAAAGTGTGGATGAGAGGTTTTGTGAGGGAGGCAAATTTGTTAATTGTAGCAGTTATTACCCCGGAGAAAAATGTCAAAGTAGCGTAGAAAGATGTCATGTTAAAACTGAACTAAATTTAACTAGTCGGAAAAATATCCAATTTACACCAATGTTTTGGCATGCCGGTTCAGAAAGAAAGCATAATTATGCTACAAATAAATACTTGTTCGATAAAAACCGCGATACTCGCAAGAAAGGGAAATTAATTTGGCTCATAAGGATATATAGTGCATAAATCGAAAAATACCCTAGGGTGCTTCGAAAACAAAGCTCTTGCTAAAGCAAAAAATGTTTATTTGCACAATTTAATGTTTTTTTATAAGCGATGATTCATTTTGAATTCCCTTGATCCCGTAGGCGATTTAGATTTTTTGCATAATAGAGAGTTGCCGAAAAAAAAACATTTTTTTTAATCCTAATTTTTTCAGTGTCTCAAAAATCACTAAGATAAATTTTTCAATTTTTCAAATACGCTAATTTCTCCGAAACTATTTACCGCATTACCTAAGTATTCTCCAGAATATTCGCAAATATATGTACATCCGATAAGTATATAATATGTATGTGTATATGTATAATAAATCTTTCTAAATTAATTTTTTGAAAACTAAATTTTTGGGATGTTACTCCTTAATATACATATCGAACCGGTTATCAGGGAGTTTATTCCCAAATGACTTTGTTGGTTGGACTTGCAAACGTTTTTTTGATCTCTAAGGACTTAAGCTGTTCTACCCTCCAATTGGTGTTTTTGAGCTCTATGTTTCTTAAAATTTTTACAAATCTAAAGTCTTTGGAAGTCAGAAATTCTGTATTCTTCCTAATCTTTTATCTTAAATATTTTTTTAAGACTAAAAATTTGCTTAGCTGCAGCTGTTAGCTTTATATAAAGATTAAAAAATATACGAAGTAAGAAATTACCAATTAGAAACGAACCCGACGTCCTTATTGAACAGTGAAACAAGAAATGCCGCAAGTTGTAAAGTATAGCAACGACTCCGATATATAGTTAATAGCCTTTGGTTATCTCACTATCTCTCTTCTCTCTCTATTTCTCTCGCTATCTCTCGCTCTTTCTCTTCTAATCCACTCTCACAAATATAGAACCTTATATTGGGTGCTAGAAATGTCTGCAGTTTTCAAAAAACTAAGCACTTACAGAGGTTCCAAGAAACGGAGGTAATTCGTTTAAGCATATATAGTATATGGTGACTTTGAAACCGATAAACAAGACTTCAAGCAGCTTCCACATTTTATATGTTTACAGCACTATCTATTATCAAATAACTTTGTGTTCAATATAAAGCATTTGAAGTCTTCGTCAAAAATTCAAAAAAGTCTGCTGGAAAATTGCTTTATTTTGTGCTCGATGAAGTTAAAGTTCAAGATTTCACATTCAGTGATGTCAGCTGTATGTGCACTTCAAAACCATTGTTATACCCATTGTATACCCAAAAAATATGTCTTATTATTAGCAGCTAATGGTACCAAACATAATACCATAAGCTGTGTATAATATATGCCCCTCTCATTTTATAAAAATTATTTGACTGAGCTTAAGGAACCACCCTAATTGTGGAACTTTTAAGACCTATGAATTTGGGCATAGAGATACAAGGCGCTTCCCCAAAAATTATACCCAAGCTGCTGGCGAACATTACCAGCATTTGTTCCCGATTTATTTGCACGTATTTGTACAGGAAACTCATTACGCAAATCAGCCTTAAGCTACTACAAGCTTTGAATCCTTTTTTCCCCATACGCTGCTGCTTCCTGTTGCCGATGCCGCTTCCGTTGTGGTGGCTTTTTAGTTTTACGGTTTCCTTCTCCCCTCGCGCCTTCATCTTTCGCATATTTATTTACTGTGAATTTTAGCGCTTCCTCGGCTTTTCTGCTCAAACTCAATTCAATGTCTAATTTCACATATGCAAATAACCATTTTCACTGCCATTACCGACAACCGGAGCAAATCGGTGCGTTTATGTGTGCGAGTGTGTGCTGCTATTTCCATATACTGGTGCTGGCATGTGTGTAGTGGTATGAAAATAGGGTTGTGTGTCAGCCGAAGCAGTTGTTATGGCAGCTGGCAAGTTGTGCACCGGCTTGCTGGCAACTCCATAAATCTTTAAAAGTCCTATACAAACATTAAACCTTTGATCGCAATCAATTTGTTGCGGATTTTTGGCAACATTTTCGGCTTTAAAGTGCTTTCTGTGCATAAAACAAATATTTTTTCGCTTCGTTTTTTGCAATTTCATTCGAAAATTGCTTTCGTTTAATGCTCGGTAGCACCGTTTATGGGGATTTGTAGTTGCCACTTTTTGCAAAGCGACAACGAAAAAATACAAATAAAAGACAATAACAATTTTTATCAGCTTTGTTTCAATTTTTCCCAAATTTTCAACTTTTCTCCATGATTTCGGCAATTTGTGCGTCTAAAATGGCAGCGACCCAGAATTGACTAAGTGCTGGCAAAACGCACATTTCGTCCGACTGTTGTATTTCTCCTGCACTCCGCACTCCTCTTGCTGCTTTCAGGCTGAGGCTGAGTCTGCAAGCGCGGCTGTTGTGCTCGGGTTTTCATGACCCACCAAAGTAACGGGCAAATCGATTTATTTAGAATTTTTGCGCGCATCCTTTTTGTGCTTTTTCCATTGTGTTTTGCCAGTGGCCCACATCTGTTTATTGCAATTTGGCAGAGAAAAGGATTAACTGAATGACGGTTAGTTAGAGCTACAAAAGTTTCCGCTTTTACATACATATGCAAATCTGTATATACGGTTGTACAAGACAACAAAAGCAGCAATAAAAACGCTTATATGGGGAAAAAAGTGGTGGCGGTAGACATATAACGCATTCATCCAACTCATAAGTAACATTATATACCATATAAAGTATACACAAGTCACCGATAGCGAGGTCATACAAGCGTATATGCGAACAATTATTAAAGTTTTGCGCATTTAAATCCAACGCAGTTACATTTTTATAAAGGGTGAATTCCCTTAAAATTTTACTTAGTTTCGTGATTTTTACTGGGAATATAGATACTTATAGTATATTTAAAATTTATGTCAGCTGAGTCAGCCAGTAGCCTTAGAAGAATTTTTTTATGTTATCATATAATTTCTCTCCCTTTCTAGACTTTACACATATTTCAACTCGATGTTTACCACAAAACACGCACGAGTAAACCTTTGAAGTAGGCGAATGTCAGGTACTCAGAATTCTATTGTTGAAATCTAAAATCAAAATTTTCATGTTCCTGTAGAGTTCCTATACAGGATATCACTGTTTGATAAATATCAAATGTTTAAATTAATGTAGCAAAATATATCTAGATAACGACAAAGCATTAAGGCTTAATTAAATATTTGAAGTTAACCTCTTTCAAAATTGTTTTTCAATTGCCACAACATCTCAATCATTTTTTAAGGGTCCCGGTGGTCTAGAACCCTCAAATTAAGGTTGTTTTCTATCATTTTAAAATTTTTACAGTTTATTTATACGCTTATGAAAAATACAAAAATATTTTTTCTTTAGATAAAAAAGATTTTTAACAATATTAAAAATGGCGTTCAAAAAAAGCTATCTTAAAAAATGACTTCCAGTGCCGTTGTTGATTTTGACTCTTCAGAACATCTGAAACATAAAAACCGAATAAAATATTAATAAGTAGGAGTGCAGCTATCGCTGGGACTACAAGCAAAAAAAAATTGAAAATTAAAAAAATTTCGCGCTTTTGAAGTTCAGATTCTGAAAACAGCTATTTTTGGACCAGTTTTAGATCGAAAAAAAATCGAAGTTCTTAAAATTAAAATTTGATCGTAGTCCCAGCGATAGATATTGATCTTATAAAAACCATATTGAAATTTCAAGTGATTCAGATGGACATATTTTTTTTTTCATCAACGGCACGCCGAAAAAAGTAGTTTTGAGATAAATGACGTACAAAGCATCCATTCATTGAGCCCCCCGACCGCGCACTACCTGCTAAAACGGCTGTAGAAGCTAAAATAATGTGCATATCCTTCCAAAAATTTTACAGTATGTATATTCCTAAAGGACTATACTTTCGAACTATCAAACAAAAAAAAGTTGATTTTTTGAAAATTCTGATCAAATATTATCAGGACAATTTAAGAGGTTACATGGGGTCTACAATATTGTTCTAAATTTTTAAGTTGATCCGAGTAATAGTTTCGGAGATACAGCTTGTGCGATCGAGGATAACTGGGCTAACTGCGCCGTCTTTAAACTCGTTTTTTTCGAAACTGTATTTTTTAAATTGGTTGGCGAGATTTTGGAGAACTACTTAGCTGATCTTCATGAAATTTTACACAAGTCTTTGAGATACATTCTTAAGGACTTGGACGAAGGATTTTTTTCTT
Organism: Bactrocera tryoni; assembly: GCF_016617805.1. Lineage (NCBI taxonomy): Eukaryota > Metazoa > Arthropoda > Insecta > Diptera > Tephritidae > Bactrocera > Bactrocera tryoni. The sequence continues at coordinate 33,761,776 of NC_052502.1, forward strand.
TAGATTAGAACTAAATGAAAAAATAAATAATTTATAGAGGAAACAAAAATGTTAAAGAACATTTTTTTCCCGAGGATACCCATGTAACCCCTTAAAATGAGAATATTGAAACAGGTGAAACCGAAGGTTTTTTGCAAGTCCGGTCAAACTTTATCACACAATATACAATATAATATGGAGACGACTGTTAAAGGAAGTACAAAGTTTGAACCACTCCTTTTCTTAATCCGTATCATATCATTAATTGAATGCTATTTAGAATATATTTAATTACCTGTGAGGAATCAAAAAAAAAAGTTCTAGTTTCCACATAAATTGTATGTAGCGTGTGTAAAACTTCTATTAGATTGGACTAAACAAGAACCCAGACATATGACATTTTCTACAGAAAAGATTTGAACCGAATTAAATGATCATGTAATTGTTTGACTCAAAGAAAAGCCATTAAAACCAAGTCCAAACACACCACCCAGTATCCAATTTCTTCTTCGGCCAACAGATCCGTCCTACCTAGTGCCGAACTTCACGTGCCAAAGTCTTTAAATCAAACAGAAAATCAGGATTCTACGTTTGAATATGTTCTATGTCAGCACGATGACGTATCTGAAGATTGGAGAAATTAAAGAAGGAATATTTGTTGATCTACAAATATGCCAACTGCTAAAAAATAATAGGTTGAAAGAAAAACTGAAAGATCAGAAAAAACTCGGCAGGAAATTTTTGGGTAACGTTGTCGAAAATTTTCTGAGGAAACTATAATTCAGAAAATTGCAAAGATGTCATATAAAACTTTGGGGTGTAAGGTACTATTAAAAAACATATGCTGGACTACCATTTGGATTTCTTTCCGGCAAATTTGGGGACTGTGAGCGCCAAACAAGGCTAGAGGTTCCATCAGAACATTTCTTTAAAGAACAAGCCCTATCAAGAAAAATGGAGTGCAGGAACGCTAGCAGTTTATTATTGGAGACTTAAGAAAGACCCTCCAGAAGCCGAATATACACGAAAATCATAAGTTTTGCTCTATTATTTCTACGTTTTCTAAAAGTAGCTGAGCTTGTACTTTTTAAAAAAATATGTGGCTTGAAAAAGTGGTTGATCTACATACATATGTACACCAGTTTCAAGCCCAAAAATAATATTTTCAAATGCTTCCTTTTCCTTTCTTATTCAATTGGCGCCTTGTATCTTTCTCATTGTTTAAAGAGAATATTTTCTTTACAAACATGCATACCAGTCAAGTAAGATCAGGTTATACATTGTGGATTTGCCCTAATTTTATTTATGCTCGCGATTCCCTCGCTTTCTTCTTATATATCCTCTCTTCTTATATATTCTTGGTTATACTAGCTGTCAGCACATGTTTTGGTGTTTACTTTCACTTTTATGGCATTAGCGTTTGCTTGTGAGTTTTGGCATATATTTCTAAAATAGCACAATAAATACAATATCATCCATTCAATACCATCGAATTTGCATGAAATAAAGTATTTTCAGTGAAAATAAGTGAAGGTAGGATATTTGTATGAACTCATTTCTTATTTTATAATTTTATTGTAAATTTAAGTTATTTAAGTTGGTTTAAATGGTTGCTAAGAAAGCACGAAGAACGAAACTAGAGAGGAAAATAAATAAATTGAAGTGAAGAAAACGTATATTGAAACAAAATTTGAGTTTTGGTTTTAAAATGGTTCTATATTGGTTATATCTGAGATCAGAAGCGCTAAAAATTGTATGCCATATACATATGCTTATGTATAGGTAAAATGATGTAGCGAAACGTAAGCAATAAAAAACTCAATTTGGTTTTTTTTTATGATACGTTGTTTTGCATTTTAGGTGACGCTATTTAATACAAAAAACCGGTAGAAATATGTCTGACTCTCGTAATTAGAAATCAAAGCAAAAATATGTATCATAAATTATTAATTAAATGCTTTGAATGCAATATTTGCAAGCTTATTGGCATAACTACTAAAATCAGATAGCACCTTAGAAACCACTGAATATTTCTCACATATGCAAATACATACATGTACATATTTGTGGTGTAAATATTTCCTCATCGTCAATTTTCCACACCCCTTATCGTTTGGCAACAAAATGTACAACCCGAGTTCATTGTCTACACATTTGGAAACACTAATTTTACACTCATCCACTGTTTCCATCTTGACTTCCAACTAATTGACCGGTTTTGTGGTTTTTAATAAACAACAACTTCTCTTATTTTAAGTAAATATATACACACATCCATATAAATATTAGCTCATACATATGTACATATGTGACTGCTGCTGTTATCATTGCAACGACAATTTATGTATGCATATAGTATATATAGAAAAGCAGAATATTGAACGCCATTGGAAATAAGTCACATATACAGATATGCATGTAGGTGTTAGTGCAATAAACTTGCAAAATAACTGCAAACCCTTCGTATTATGAATATTTGAACTTGCCAGCGTTTTCGATTTAACCACTCATGGTGTTGCAAGAAATATGCATGAAATGAAAATGAACAAATATAGAACTATGTATACAAATAGTCCGAACCATATAAGAAATTCGAACAAATTTGAAAGCTGAGGCTCTTGTCGCCATCTTTCTACCTCTTATACTTGATATAACTTACAAGTAAAAATTCTCAGAAGCATTTCGGAATAGAAGTCTATAAATTTTGAGTAAGATACACGGAAAACGGATTAAAAGAGTAACTTAAAAATTGACGCCCAGATAAATTACCTTATGACTGGCCTGTCTAAAAAGTCTAACAAAACGGTAGAAAAATTAAATGAATATGAATATGTGAAGGGTTTAAACAGAATGTTCATAAATTATTCAAAAATTTTATACTTTAGTCAGAGGAATTTAATAGTAAATTTATTATAATTAGTCAGCAGTCAGTTTTTCAGTAATTATTACAGCATCAAAAAACATGTTTACTTCTATGGGGGTAATTTTAAAATACTGCCGAATCCTTTTGTAGAGGTTCATCATTTTACATATACGAATTAATCTCAAAATTCAGTTATTCCTAGGATTTTCATAGATATTTTGGCATAGTCCTTGAACGCGACCTTGACAGCTGTAACTGTGGCGTTTGGGCTCAGATCTTTATGAAATTTGTACGAATTAATCTTAAAAACATATATTTTGAGAAAACGCAATAAGCAAGGCAGACATTTTTTTTTTAAACCTCGATTAATCGAATTCCACAAAACAATTTAGGCATTATTTTATTCTTTTTGAAATTCAACAAGCCGAAAGGCAACAGTCGCTCAACATTTTTCGTCGGAATATAAATAAACTGTATATTTTGCTAAGTTGGTATGACTGTCCCTAATTACTATGTCAAATATGAGCGTGATATATCAACTAGTTTTTTCACAGCAGCTGTTTAAGTCGGTGCACCTCTCAAATTTTGTATTTCTAACCAAATTTCGTTTGTGGAATGGTTGCTAATGTTGGCAAAGGCTTACAGTCATTCAGTTTTATCGAAAACACAAGCCTTCGAGTGATATACAGCCTTCAAAGATGGTTGAGGGATCATTGAAGACATGCCTCGTTCTGAACGACGTCTTCAACTGACGAATATTTAAAAAAAGTGAAGGATATGGGGCTTCAAAATCGTCACAAAAGTTTTTGAGAGCTTGCAGGAGAGCAAGACATCTCTCGCGAGTCCGTTCGAATGATGTTGGTGGATATTTTGGGTATGACACGTTTTTTAGCTCTACACGTACCGATAAAGCTGAATTTTTTTCAAAAAGAGTACCATAAACAGGTCTCTTTAGACATGCTTGACAAGTCAACAATCATCGAAATGAAACCCATTTTAAGTCTATCGAAGAGAACTTCGCTGAAGGAGAGGAAAAGAGTGTATTTCAAAAGTGTTTCGAGAACTGGAAGGTATTTCCAAGGAAAAAATGAATAGTTAAAAAAAACACCTTAATGTGTACATATATTGATGAAAAGTTCAATATTTTGCATTTTATTTACAATTTCTTTTATTTATTGTATTTATGCACAAGGTTTAACTTCAAGTGGTCGAAAATATCCAACAGTAAAATGTTGGTTCTTCTAAAAACACTGAAAATTTCAACGAAGTAAGTCTCGGGCGGTTTTGAACTTATTTGAGCATATTAAAAATATTTTTCATTTACATATTTGTTGCACGGAATCAAGACGAAATTTCAGGTTATGTCAGGTTAAGTTGATTCTGGCAGGGATCTTGGACAAAGCGCTTTGAGCCTATCACAAATTTGTTGAGGCGGCCTCAGTCTTGCAAATGAAGGACAATAGTGGTGAAAGTGCCTGGATGCTTCAACCTCACTTTCTTCCAAACAGCTTACGTCTGAAAAGCCCAATACCAACTTTGATAAGGGCGAGTAGTTCAGTAGATCTGCTGCGTTCGACAAAGCATGTCGCTGCCTGGTCGTCAGGCTACGAGTGACTAACTCGTATACAAAAATTTATAAATTCTTTCTTTCTTTCCAATTTTTAGTTAACTTTTTTTCTCGAACAACGTAAATGTACGAGCAGTATATCAGTTTTCAATAATAATGATAATTTGAATTTCAATGGATCTTCATTTAAAAATCTAACCTGTAAATTGATTACTTTGTATAATGAGAGCTTAGGACAAAACCACGAAGTTAGACAACAGCTCCACTGAACTAGAAGTAAAAAAGGACCATGGCTTAATACGAATATTCCTACAAGTACATACATACTTGTATGTATAAGCAATATTACCCACTCGAGTTATTGCCAATAACTTACAGTAGAAATATATATTTATTTATATCCACACAAGTATGCATGCAAAACATACACACATATGTATGTTACATTTGCATATTCACTTATGCTTTCCCAAGTACTTACACATGTTCTGCCACAGCATTTATGCAACTTGTATTGCCCGGCACAGCATGTTGCACATGTTTAATGACACTTGTAATAATTTAATTGAATTAAAATATTTAAACTGCCGACAGCAAACGCTGCCACGTCGGGTCAGTGGCCAGGCAATTGAAGGTGGCGCTTAAACAGTTTAATTGAGCAGAAAAGTTCAAATATGAAAGACACACGCACACATGCACAGGTGTATAAAACACGCCACATATTCAATATTTATACATATTATATATGAATATATATATATACCAATGATTGAAAACAAATTTTCAAGTACTGCCAACTATATTTGAGCCAATAATGCCCTCAATTAGCATATCAATATATAAATGTGGCCCTGTTGAGCTGATGGCAATATATGTACATTGGCGTGTGAAGAAGTTGAAAATTCCCTTATAAATTCATATATGTATATGCATATAATCATTTAGCATAGCAGTACATTTATGTGTCACGTTAGACAGCTCGCTCTACTAAATGCCATATAAATTTATGACATTTTTCGGTGCTTCCACCAGCAGTTTGAGCGAACATTTGTCTGCATTTGAATATTAATTTGACAAATGCAAATGCGACACATAAAACCGTATGTGATGTGTTGGCGGAGAGCAACGCGTTGGCGCAGCATAAGCAGAGCGCACGTAGTCAACATATGTTAGGCGCATATGTGGCATAAAGACGCTTGTATTATAATGGCAATATGCAGAAGTCAATGTGTATATGTAATTGACTTGCCAAGCATATGATTAGTGTGGCATGGGGGAAAATATGGTATATAGTAAAGAAAATATTTGAAAAAAACAAAAAAAGTTATACCGAATCAGCATTCAGATGGTATGCCTTACACAGGTGAATTTATTATAGTAATAAAGGGTATAAAAACAAATTTTCTTCATTTTGAACGTTCAGTTTGTATGACAGCTATATGCTATAGTTGTCCGATCTCAAAAAGTTCGTTGGGTATCATAGCACTACTTTAAGCAATAATGTGTGCGAAATTACATGAAGATATCTGTTCAAATAAAAAAGCTTTGTCTACAAAAACATGACTTTCTTTGTACAGTTTGTATGTCAGCTATATGATATAGTAATCCGATTTGATAAATTTCTTCAGAGTGTATACCGTAATGCAAAATTTCGTGAAGATATTTTGTCAAATAAGAAAGTATCCCCTACAAAGACTTGACTTCGATTGTTGAGTTTGTATGGCAGCTATATGATAGAGTAGTTCCATCTGAACAATTTCTTCGCATATGACACTTTTACTTTAGGTTATAAATCATGCCAAGTTGTGGAAAAATATCTTTTCAAATGAAATGTTTTTCATGCAAGGAATTGTTTTTGATCCATCAGTTTGTATGGCAGCTATATACAACAGTGACTCAATACGAACAATTTTTTTGGAAATTGCACCATTGTCTTTAAAAATAACTTATGCCGAATTTCATGAAGATATCTCATTAAATGAAAAAGTGTTCCATACAAATACTTGAATTCGATCTATTAGTTTGTATGTATACCGCTGCCTTGGACAATAATCTCTGTTAATTTTTCTCGTCAAATAAATAAGTTTTCCATAAAAGCACTTGATTCCGGTCGTTCAGTTTGTATGACAGCTATATCTTATAGTGATCTAATTCCTGCCATTCCGACAAATTAGCAACAACTTAAGGAGAAAAATATGTGAGCAGAATTTCGAATCAATATCTCAAACACTGAGGAACTAGTTCACGAATAAACGCACAGGCAGTTGGATGGAAAGTCGAACATGGCTAAATAGACTCAACTCCCTACTCATTAATATTAAATATTTTGTATGGTCCTTGACGTTTTATTCTGAATGCAAAGAACTTCATGACAGACTTATGTATATACTCTCTACAGGATATAAAAAATTAAAAAAAAAAAAAACAAAAGCCTTAAAATTCCCGCAACAGACACGGAAGTGCTTATAAAGACAAATAAATGTATGAAATTTGAAATTACCACAAAATGCGAAAATACACTAAAAAGGAAGCTGCCAAAATTTCGCGCAGACAAATCATAAAGCGAAATGCCGCTTTCGGCAAGTTGACTGCTCTGTGAATGAGAACTCGGCAGTTCTTTGAAGAAAAATTCCACTTCCTCTTGCTTGCTTAGCCCAGGCAACACACTATTGCTTTTGATTACAAGCAACCACCAACGCTTTTTGCTTAACGCTCATTCCAACTCAATATAAACATATAACAACACACATGCATTCCCACATACCAAATTCTTATTTGTTTCGCCTTGTCTCTTAGCAGTACTTTTCTTAAAAGCTAAACTTCTTTATCTTCATCACACTCACCATAATAACAATAACAATAATAATAAGCAAGTGTAGTGAGTGGCATAATGGTGTGATAATAAGATTTTTATAACGCATTTTCATAACCGCTATGTCATTTCAAACAGGTTGCATAAAGGGGAGCGCACATTAACTACACAAACCCCAACACATATATGTTTGGGCTTATATAGGTAAATATATGAGAGCGCTTATGTTTGATATATTTTATAAAACTCATATGTGCACTAAAAATTGCATGTAGGCACATTATTATGCGTAGTATTGCACGAAATGCCGTTATTGCTTATTTTAATGTACTTCTGTGAGCCACTTGAGAGGACACGGCGTATACGTAACCACTTATGATGGCAACATGAAATTGCTTTACTTTTAGCGTGAATAAAATACATATGTGTAGGTGTAAAAAAGTTAATAACTTTTAGCAGTTTATAATCATAAACTAGAATATTTCTTCTATAATTTTTATTAAAATAATTTTCTGGTTAGACAATTTTTAAGGTCGAGATGAAAAATTAATAGTTATTGCAGCTCAAAGAAAGCAAAAAAAGGAGTTTCAAATAGCAATCAGAACAAATTTTAAATTAGGGTTAGCGGCTACTTGAAAAATTAGAAAATATAATGCCTCATCAGAGAAGAAGATTAGAACAAAATCGTTATAATTTTCAAGTTGTTCGAAGGCAAAATCAGAAAATTCACCACGTTTACGGCGTTCTGATAGCCTTAGTTTTTGAGTGAGAACAATTTTATACGGATATAAGGCCAATTTTTTCACAAAATCCGCCAGATTGTGATTTGAGACAGTCCACATTCTTGAAAAGGTTTTGGAATCCACAAATTGCGGTCTTCAGCAACACTTGCCTGAGCGAACGACAGCAATATTTGCATTACTTCGAGCGGTTCTTTGTCTTATTAGCACTAGAAAATTATGTAAAGAAAATGTTCAATCGAAATTTTCAACAATTCGACAAATAGCGAGCACATGTGGACGATTATTATGACTATAACATCGCAAAAGCGATCAAAAAGTAGCAATTATAGAACGATTATTTTTTGTAAATTGAATGATTTGTAAACCTTGTTATTGCGTTTGTCTTTTTATGATGATATTGTAAACTTTTCTGAATTCAAAGCAAAAAAATATATCTTAATTTTTGGAAAACCCGATAAAAGTGCAACCGAGTTTCACAGTTTTTCTTTGAGAAAGGCGCAACAAAACACAAAATGGTATCAAAATCTATTAACTTCTGAAGCTAATGGTTAATGGCGATAAAAAGTGGGCCACTTATGACAATTTCCGTTAAAAACGGTCGTGGTTGAATAGCGGTGAGTTAACACAAACTGTTGCAAAGCCAGCATTGACGGTCGTGAAGATTTTCCTTTCTGTGTGGTTGGATTTGCAAGCTGCTTCCCTACGACCAAACTCTTAACTCGTCCGTATAATAATTATGTTCCATCAGGGCAACACCAGAGCACATACTTCGATAACGACTCGCTAGAAGCTCCTTAGTTCCGAATTTCGTATGTATTCACCTTGTCCGCTCTATGAGAGTGGCACTCAAATAGCAACAATTCATCTACCAAGACGAACTATATTTTACCTAAATAGGATCATTCTAATTATACTAAGAAAATCAATTAATTGTAAGCAAAAATTATTGATTTTTTACCCCACAGCTTTACAAAAATAAAACATACCATAACTCCAAGTTTCCTAAATAACCGACTGCATACACTAACAAAGTCAAACAAAATTAAAACACTGTTCTGAAGTACATATATCGGTACTGTATCATGACAGCAAAAGATGTTTTCATTCTCTTTACTTGACAAATTTGTTGTTGGTTTTTCTGAATCGAGGTTATAAAATCAACAATTGGCTAATACCCGGAATGTAAAAAGGACTTACACTAATCTTACAAAATGATCAAGGAGTACCTGTAAAACTTTTTCCGTATTTTAAATCCAACCAGTGAAGACAATAATAACAATTTTAAAGCTTTTAGAAAAGCAAAATTCGGTTTCTGAAGACTACCTTTAGCAAAACTTCCCAGCATCTCATATTAAACAACTTAACAAAATCGTAATACATTTCTATGTGAGGAATTAACAATCAACTCCAAATCTATTATATGGAGAATAAGATCACTTAATCGCATGAAAAATTAGGCGATTTTCGTGATTTTTTTTTTTTAAGAAAGTGCTCGGTTGAATGTTTCGAACTTCCTTGGACACAATAGGTATTTTTGATTTACAAAAATATTGAAAAATAACGGAGTTATGTTAAATTCAAAAAGTTTGTTAAACTCAAAGATGTTTCCTATACAATGACTTACAATTTTTTAAAAATATCAAAAATTAACAAAATGGCGTAATTTTGAAAAAAAAAATTTCGTTTTTTTAGGTAAACAATTTTTGTTTTTTTAATGCTAAATAGACAATTTTCAACCAATCAAAAAGATCGTAGGTCATTGTATAGTAAATGTATTCAACAATACTCAGTTTAAGTTTGAAGTCGAACGATTAATTTCTCGTTAAGTTGTGATGCCAGGAATTTCAAAATTTTTCTTTCGAGAAAAACGCATTTAAAGTTTCAAATATTGTATTTATATAAGCGAGCGGTCGCTTTTTAGCACACTGCCATTCAAAAACTATTCAGTATACGATCTACGATTTCACAGAATAATTTTGGAAATACAAACTATCGAAAAAGCAAAAAAAGCAAAAAAAAATTTTTTTCAAAGTGTCACACTAGCATAGCCCCTTAAGGTGAAATTTTTTCTCTCTTTTATAAAGCTTTATAGTTATGTATATAGCTTTTTAGAAAGATGTACGTCATTCACAAAACAAAAATGACAGAATCATGAACTTACAACACGTTGAACGTTACTTAACAAAATAGATTATTTCTATGAAATGCCCCTAACATTTCACTAACTTTTACTATACTAAATGTTAAGAACTAAAATAAAATTTCCTACCATGAAGAGAGATGACAAACACTTACCGAGTTAAAATCTGAAAAAAGATGAAAAGAAATTTGTTAATTATATTTCAAAAGTCTTCATAGGTAAATAAATATATATTAGAGTAATTTAAATATTATTCAAATTTGATCCAGTCTGATAAAAACTAGATTGTCATTAATCAACTAATCTTTGTTATCGTCCTCAAAATATATTCTTCTTGAGCCAATACACCATGTCAATGCTTATAACAATTTTTCAAGGACTTTTTATGAGCCTCGGCAGGAGTGGCCTTCAGCACCTTCAGCGACTGACTTTTATTAGTTTCACTGGACTCATAGCGCATTCCTCAAAGCGAATTTTTCAGTTTAAAAACAAAAAAAAAAATTTTCTGGCGAACGCGGTGGTTGATCGATGCCTCTCATTTCGTGTTTCGCCAAAAATCAGTCACAATCGTGCTAGAATTCGATCAAATATTACCTTTGTGAAAAATTCATGAAATTTTTGTACACAAATTTGATTCACGTAGGCGCTTGAAGGCGAGCTAAAGAATAAATTATTGACCGTTTGACCCTGGGAAATGAATTTATGAAAAACCACACTACAGTAATCAAAGAACGAACATCTCCTTGATTTTTGCCCGACTTTGACGTATTTTTTTTGGTTTGGTTAATTTTTGGAACGCCATGCGCTAGATTGTAAGACAGTTTCGACGTCATATTGAAAAACACACGTCTCATCATCAGTAACCATTTGTATGACGAGTGTAAGGTCCTCTACTCAGTCAAGCGCTTCTACTCAACTTCGCTTTTGGAAAAGATTCAGGACATCTGCCAAAAGTCCAACCTTAATCTCCTGCAAACACAAAACATTCACCAAAATTTTTTGAATTGGGTCATACGAGATGTTAAGAACCTCTGCTACCCAAAACATTAACCAAAACTTAATCAGTCGATCCATGCCTGTAAGAGATCTTCATAACCTCTGCTACTTCTCTGAGGCGAGCACGAGGATTTTCAAGCATTCTTGACAAAAATATCAAATTTCCTACAAACATTGTATCAGGCCAAAAAAAAAGTAGTTCACAGATGCAAAATAATTCATCTTTAGTGCAACTTGGGATGTGAAACCAACTGTCCTACTCATTAAAATTATGTATTGATGTGTGTAACTTTCCAATTACATAGAATTTAAGACATTGGATGTTTAACTGGAAATCTAAATATAGCTGAGATAGTCGTCTAACAAAGAAGAAAGCATAAAACTAAAACGAATAAAAAAGCGTTCCACAGAAAGCAGGAAAGCTCTACACAAAAACCAAAATAGACATAAGTAGGGGAAAAAACTGGTTCTTCTCCAGAAAACTGCAGAAAGATTATGTGGAAAACATTACCAACCTACGAAATGCCCTTTTCATCACATTACCTAAGTCAACGACCTACACACATCTTCCACTAGTATTTACTGTTATAATTGCTTTGTTTCGCCCACACACTCTATCCACAAGTCATGGCGACATCAAAGTGTAACGGAAAGTGACGCGTGACGATCGAATATAAATCAATGTAATAAATACAAAAGCCGAGACGAACTCATAAATAAAACGTTATGAAATTGACATGACAACAAAACGAGAAGAACAAGCAGAAGAACAAAAAAAAAAATGGGAAAAACTGAAAAAAATAAAATAAAACTTTGGTAAATACTGAAGATTTGTAGAGCAGGCACGTCAGTGTCGTCATGGCGTTTACTGCTCACTTCCTTCTGTAGACAAATACATAGTTTTGCGAAACTGAGGACCTGCGCGGAGGGGCGACTAACTACAACAACAAAGCAAATGAATAAATGTGCATTTTGAAGGACATATAAATGTAGTTGGCACGCACATACGCACATATTAAACATACCTGCTCTTCTCTCTCTCTCTCTTTCTGCTATATAAACTACACGCTCACACGCCTAAATGTATGCAACATTCGTAAAAACACATTGCACAACCACTTCGTCCAGACAGACACACAGACGGCCAGCAGCAAGCAAGCAAGCAAAACAAATAAGCAAACAAACAAATCGAGACGAAACGAGGATAACCGACGCGGCGTTGATGTATTTGCCAGCAAATTGCATTGGCATTTCAATGTGCCGCAGTTAGACGGAGAAGGGACTAGGCTGGAGGCGAAAGTACTGCGGCGTGGCAGATCAATTGAGGACCAACACTCAATGCGGGAAGGTCGATTGGCGTTGCCAGCATGCGAAAGTGAATTGACTCGTTTTTGCAGTGAAATTCAAAATATTTCGTCATAAAGCGCAAAGTGAGGGTGAATTATCAACTTTTTCATTATTTTTTTCGTTTGTTTTTATTTTTGCTATTTGTAATTCTCAGCGCTTTATTGGCTTATGCGTCTATAAATGCAATTATTACCATAGTAATGACACGTACCAATCGCTTGCGAAGCAATGCATTGCACTCGCATTGTGCTCCCACACGTTTATATGTAGGGGTGAATGTGTGCGTGCATGCTGGAGTTAAGTGGGTGTTGCAGCGTGTCTCTAGCGATTGCGACGGTATCAGAAATAATCGATTTTATAATTTTATGATTACATTTCTTTCGCAATGGTTAGATCTCTTTCCTTCGCTGGCTAGTGAGAGAATGTGCTGGGGAGAGTCGTAGGTTGCGATATGCTCTTAGAAAGCTAAGATATTTTAGCGTATATTTCAACTTCTAAAAATTTATTTTGATAGTGAAACAGCAAAATATTTTCGTTGTAAAGGATTTCGACTCTTTCATTGAGCAACAAAAAATACAAAAACACTAAGAATAGACGGCTTGGAATATTTAGGGGTTTTATATAATCTCATAAAATTATAAGTTCTAACGAACCGAGAACACAGCGTTGAGAATTGTAATTGCGTAAACTCAGTATTGTATGTAATCCGGCAACATTTTTTTAAAATGAGTGTAAAAATATTTAATTTTTTGATTTTAACATGCGTTAAGACAAGTTGTGAGTTCGCTTATTATAATTTAATGAACAATGCAAAATTTCTAAATCAATTCAATAATTTAAGAAACGTATTATTATAAATACTATATGTGCACCTACAATTAGAACAGTAGAAAGATGGGTTGCTGAATTTAAACGGTCGTACAAGTCTTGAAGACGATTCACGTGAAGGGCGTCCAAAAAGCGCATCATCACTATAAATCATAGTCAAAATACAGGATATGGTTTTGGAGGATCGCCGATTGACTGAGAGAAATTTAGTAGAAGCTCATCTTATTAGGTAGTGTGAGCCATATTTTAAGTGAAATTTTGGGTTTTAAAAAGCTGTGCGCACAATGGGTGCCACATTCGCTAACAAGGGAAAAAAACACATTCGAATGCGACTTTCTCAGCAATATTTGGAGTGGTTTAAAAAGGATAAAGAGGATTTTGCGCGTCGATTCATCACTATGGATGAGACCTTGGTCTATCACCATGATTCTGAATCGAAACAAGAGGCTGAAGAGTGGTGTGAACCTGGTTGTTTGGCTTCGAAACGAGTTCGTGTCCGGAAATCGACCAAGAAGGTTATGGGATCAGTTTTTTGGGATGCGAAAGAAAATTTGTTTGTCGATTACTTGCAGACTGGTAAAACAATAAATTCTAAATATTATTGCAACCTTTTGGACCAGTTGAAGGAAAAAATTCGTGAAAAAAGACCCGGTTTGCAGAAGAAAAAAATCCTATTTCATCAGGACAATGCAGCGTGTCACTAGAGCATTTTGACAATGGCTAAAATCCATGAATTAAAGTTCGAAATGTTGGAGCATCCACCGTATGCACCAGATGTGGTCGTCAGTGACTTGCATTTGTTTCCAGAATTAAAAAAATGTATGCATGGCAAGGGTTTTTTATCAAATGAAAAGGTCATAACGGCTGTTGAAGCGTATTTTGGGAGTTAAATTTTATTTATTTTTCTCAATACCCATACTATTAGAATGTCACATACTAAAAACTCATCAAAAGGAGTAAAGTCAGGCGGATGTTCGAAAATCCTGAAATTACTTATGTAGGAGTTAGGTCAAGTTTTCCCTCAAATTTATCTATTTTAGGCAAAAAGGTACACTGTTATGAGTAAAACACACTCTCTCCTTTTCTTTGAGATAACTCTCGTATTGGCCGATATATGCGGCAAAAAGTCACTTGGAAGTTCGAAAATCTTTATACGAGTATTAGGTACATGGGGGCTAAGGGAAGTATTGGTCCGATTCAATCTATTTTTGACACGTAGACAAACCATTATTAGGGAAGGAATATCCCTGAATTTCAATTATACATCTCATACATTGACCGATATTTTCGATCAAAATATTATAGTTACCGTTGTACAAATATTAGGTACCTAGGGGCTTGAAAAGTTTTTGTTGGACTTGCATAACTTTTGGTCGTAAGAAGCCATACAGTAAAGGCATTATTCGTGCACAGTTTTATGACGTTATATTAATTGCTCCTTGATTTGTGTTTTTGATAGTGAAAGAATCAATTAGAATTTAACATTGTGCTAGTTTTTCACAGTACCGCTATATGGGGTGTGAGCTGGGTTATCCAGGTCGGGGTCGGTAGGAGTTCTTATAATATTTATGTTTACTTAGCAAACCTTTTTTCATTTTTAATTATTTTTTTGTGGGAAAAACACTTAAGCTTTTTGAACACCTTTAAGTTTGGTATCCGTGTAATAAGGAATATAATATATTAACTAATGGTTTATTTTTTTAAGCAGTTAGTAAATTTTGATCAAATACGGGAATATGTTAATGTAGAAAAGAAATTATAAACAAATATTTTTTCAGCTTTACAGCGAAAATTATGCAGAGAAACAAATTTAAAAATTTCAAAGATAGTTTCGAAAAAAAAAATCGATTATAAAACGGTCCTAAGATAGGAATAAAATTTCTTGTAACTTTCTCAAATTAATTTCAATTTTGTTAGGCATTTAAATAGAAAGAAAAAAATATAAATAGGACATAAAAAAATCTAATAAAAGTGCTTTTCAACAGCAGAACTCAAGGTTTTCATATATTACAATATATTTAACTGAGTATTATATTTTATATGAAGTTCGTCGTCTTCAAATTGTCGAAAATATTCCATCTTTCTACTAATTTAAATTTTTTACCCCGATTTTGCGATCTTCTACGCCCTGAAAGTCATTATGACCAGCCTTTTTATGAAAAGACAACAAAAACAATAAACTAATTGAATTTAAAAACCATTAGTAATTTGTTTCCTAACCGCCAAATGCCGAAATACACGCATTCAAAACAACGAGAATGCACATGCACGCACACAAACACACGAATAAAAAGAAGGAATGTGTGCGGCAATAATTTAATAAAATGCTCGCACTCAAAATAGCAATGACATGCCGAAAATAATTCTATTGACTTACACCCACTCTCCAACGCGCCCCAATAGACCAAAGTCAATGTGCACACACACACACAAATATGTAAGTACTTAGAAATATGTGTTGGTATGTATGCATCGGTAACATATTGGTTGGTCATACCGTTATTGGGCGCATCATCTAGACGGCTAGACGGCTTGGCAAATTGTAACGGAAGTCGCTTAATTTCAGTTCATTTCAGTGCACTCAGCATTCATATCCGTCGTCAAACGGCAAGCAGACACACCCACCAACATTAAAATAGATCCAAACTTACACACACACACCTACACACATGCGAACACAAACAGATTTGCACTTAGTTACCCATTAAAGCATAGAACACATCCTTAACAGCCAACACCCGCACGGCAGCTGGTGTGAGTGCCCTTGAAGTGACGTCGACGCCCGGCGTTGGGTGGTGTTTATTTGCCAACATCTTCACTTCCTCATTAATTTATTTACATTTTCGAGCAAAAAAAAAAAAAATACGGAAAAAGTAATGAAAATAGAAAAAATAAGAAAAAAGTGGTGGCACAAATAATATACAAACAACAAATGAGAAGTGCGGCGAAAAACGAAAACATGTGGCAGTTGAAGTGCCAATGTGGCACGTACGAGCGCACACACTGTAGATATCCACTTCGCTGGAATGCGGCGTATTCATGGTAGCAGTGGCATGCCACGCGAGCAAGTGTGGCTGGGAAGCGGTACTAATGAAAGCAGAAATTACTTCCGCACATTGGCACGTTCGCCACGAAAATGGGAGGAAATTTCCCGAATGAGGGCAAGGCGCTCGGCGAATGGTGTCAAAATAAAAATGTGTGAAGGAAAAAATCGAAAAATGAAAGGAGGAAGCAAAACAAGCTGAATCACAAGCGCACATACATACTCATATGCGTACATATGTATGTCAATAAAGGAAGCGAGCAGTTATGAATAACAAGCAACAGCTGAAGATGTCATTTGCCGTTTGCGGATACCTCGTATGTACATAGACATACATACATACATATGTATATGTGATACTCAAGCAAGTGTTTGTTTGTATGTGTGTAGACGATAGCATGCGCCTGTCAATTCTTCGCAAAATTATGTTTCAATAACTGTGCAAATATGCGCACACCCACACATACACACATATGTACAACAACACCGACCAGCGTGTCTTGTTTGACTATTTGCCGGTTTCACCGTCGCTGCGCGCTTCAAGCGATTTGTTGTGTGGTTTCTCCTTAAATCTGTACTCGGATGATAACACCATTGCTAAATTATATTTGTGTTTAATATTAAAAAAATTTATGTAAGGAGACTAACAAAGGTTAACTTAATTTTGAATATAGATAGAATAGGTTTAATTATCTCTGCCGTTTATAGTCTTATCTTACGTAGTAAATATCGGGCAATATGCGACCTATGTATATGAAAAAAATTTACAAAAAAATGTTATATAATGTAACAAGGTTCCTAGATGTGAACGAAGTCAATAACTGTATATGATCTCCGCCACTCCGGATACTAGATTTCATGTACTTAGCTTAATAATAGTACAAGATACCCTCATAAAAAAATAGTATGAAATTAAAAACAAAAAAAATCACATTTCGCTATAACCATTCCTTTCGCACTTTTCTTTATTGGCCTAGACACCGCTTACCCGGTTATAACCAAATTTACAAGAGCGCGCCAGTCCTTCCCCCTTTTCGCTGTTTGGCGCCAATTGGAGATTCCAAGTGTAACCAGATTCTTCTCCACCTTATTTTTTTTACGGATGGGAGGTGTTCCTCTTCTACTGCTTCCCAAGGGGGGTACTGTGTCGAATACTTTCAGAGCTGGAGAGTTTCCTTCCATTCGCACGACATGACCTAGCCATCGTAGCCGCTGCCGCTGTAATTCGTCGTATAACTCGTACAGCTCATCGTTCCATCGAATGCGATAATCGCCGTTTATAATGCGCAAAGGACCAAAGATCTACTGCACCATCGTCATCCATTTGGGAATCGGGTTCACTATCTCCTGGTGTTATGCTTTCACTGCCATTAAGCAGGCTCGAGAAGCGTTCAATTCATAATTTTAATATGCTCTGGGCATCAGTCACTAGATCACCTCTGGGGGTTCTACAAGACTACGCTCCGATCTTGAAACCTGCAGTTAGTCGCCACATCTTTTCGTAGAATTTTCGAGCATTACCCCTGTTGGCGAGCTCGTTAAGCTCTTCGTACTCACGCTTTCGGCCTCTCTCTTTTTTGTCTACAAATGGATCTCGCTTCCTTCCTCACCTATCAGTATCTGTCCCATCCCGTAAGTGTTGTGGTCGACTGTAACGTTGCGAGGTAGGCAGTATGTTTTCTCTTCACTGCGACATGCCACTCCTCATCGTACCTGCTGTTCTTTTGCCTTTTCCTAAAACCAATGGTTTCGTTTGCAGCTGTACGTAAGGAGCTCGAAATGCCGTCCCACAGTTCCCTTATACCGAGTTGCTGATGAGTGCTCTCAAGAGCAGCAGTGCAAATCGAGTAGAAAATCGTTCGGCCGCTTGTTGTGATTGCAGCTTCTCAACGTCGAACCAGAGGCGGCGGCTGCTTCTCTGGGCTGCAACAAGATAGTTAAGATAGTGATCCGAGTCAATATTAGGGCCTCGTAGCGTTCACATGCCTAAACTACGCCTTCTATCACATCATCGATCTGCCTGGTGGCTTTCGACCTGAAGACAGCCAGATGGCTTGATGAATTTCCCATGCTGAAATCTAGTACTACGGATAACCATATTTCGGGCCCGGCAAAGTCGATCATCCTCAACGCATTTAGGGATGTTTCATCATGGAGGCTGAACTAACCGACCGTTGTGACAAAAATACCTTCCTTGCCTACTCTGGCGCTAATGTCGCCAAGCGTGATTTTGAGAGCAACTTCGCCTTGATGCGGATTGTGGCTAGACGTTCATCCATCGGAGTGATTCCCAGAACTCGGTGACTGAGTCTTTCTCCCCCCACGAATCCCACACTTATGAGTTTCTACCATAAATATCGGTCCATGTATGATAATCCTTTCCTATCTCAATCGGGTCAGTACTAAATACAAAGATTTTCGAAATTCCGGTCGACCTTATACCGCATATATCGGCCACAAGATGAACTATCTCAATGAAAATGGGAGAGCGTACTTTACTCATAATCGTGTATTTTTGTGCTTAAAATTAATAAATTTTCGGCGAAACTTAACAGCCTTTCGTTCCTTGCAATTTAATATTATTATACATATATTTAATATTTTAAAATTGCATTATTTTACCTCATATTCAGTTCAGTAAAAACTTAGGGCCGCCACTTAGGCCCCCTTTATTCCTTTGACAGTTAAGAGAGCAACCTCTCTTCTTTTCTACCGAGGTCTAAAATAATTACACAATTTCGCATGCATTCAATATGATAATAAAGATATGTAGGAAATGATACTACTGCTGTGAAACTAGAACGACGAGCACACACACACGTGCACACGTGCCAGCAGAGTCCCAGAATGCTTATAATTTTCGAACCATCAGCGCCATGAAAGCGCAAATTGCATAATGCGACTATGGCAATACACGCTAAGCGACAGCATTTGAAATTTCCATTCTTTTCACACATCCACGCCCTGGCCCCCCTCAACAAGGTTTTTTATTCACGCCATTGTCACACGAGCAGTTGCTCAACAATGGCTGCTTGTCTCGTTGCCATTATAATTTCTGGCATTTTTTTAGCCCGACTTTATTATATGCTCGTCCGCATTTACGTACAAATATACTTTTAATGCTTTTATACACTTAACCTCATGCGAGCTTATGAAACATTCAAATAAATGTCAGGTCACAGCAGCCGCTAAGCGCCATCTGAGCGAGGTTGGAGAGCAAGGGGTTGAATACCGTGGAACCCATGAACCTCGATTTACAGCAATACCAAAAACTTTACAACACACCCGCATTCGCATATGCATATATGTATATTTGTATTTTGTTGTTGTTGTTGTATGCGTGTATGTGTGTGTGGCATGTGTCTGCATTTGCACTTCCATTTACGCTCATAAAAATATTATAAAAGAATTCATGATTTTATTTTTGCAATTTTACAACTTCATAAATGTATTTTGCATACACACACATACACATACATATCCACATAAGCAAACCAACAAAAAAAGTCAATTTCGATTGCACCGAAGCTCAAACACCCTTCATAAATACGAAGGATTCCTTACAAGGAGTAGATTTTCGTTCAGTTTGTATGGCAGCTATATACTAAATTGGGCCGATCTAAACCATTTCTTCGCATATTATATCGTTGCCCTAAAAAATAATCCATACCAAATTTTGTCAGAATATCTCATCAAATAAAAAAGTTTTCCATACAAGCACTTAATTCCGATCGTTCAGTTTGTATGGCAGCTATACGCTACAATGATCCGATGTCGTCGATTCCGACAAATAAGCAGCTTTTTGGGAAGGAAAAGATGCTAACAAATTTTCAGATCGATATCTCAAAAACTGAGGGACTAGTGCCCTTATACTCAGACGAAAGGACATACAGATGGATGCTGATCATTCATACATATATATTATGTACATATATTACTTCCGGTTGTTACAAACTTCATGGCGAGCTGTTCAGGGTATAAATACGGTAGCATACAAGTACAAGTATTAACACATCAGACTGGTATTCGTGTGCTCGTGCAGCGGCTGCTAACACAGGCGCTTATAGGATTTCACCTTTGGTTACACTTCCGCTGTGATTTCATTTGATTTGCCTGCAAGTGGAGTGTTAAAGTGCAACGTGTTAAACTGTGGCACGCTGGTGCGACGCAAGTCGGTTGCAATGGTTGGTTTGGTTGGCTGCTTCTATTATGATTGTCTGTCTGCTGAAGCTGGTTTGGTGTCTGAGTGCCACCAAAAGTACCAGCAGCATGGCAGGTAAAACCTTTTTTGAGCTTGCCGAAGAGTGTAGTTGGTAATGTGGCAACAACAACAGCAACAAAAATGTACCAAAGGTGCAGTTACACGCATAAGTACTAGAGATTTGCAGCCGAAGCTTTTGCACTCCACTATTTTTCGAGGAATTTTCGTTATGTTTGTGGCACTTCACATTTGGATCACGCGACAAATGCAAAAAGCGAAAGCAAAAAAGCTCAATACAAATATATATATAGCAATAAAAACAATTGATTATGTAGAAATATCAGAAAAGATGAAAAGAGATGTGTGAAAAAAAGATGTAACGTTATCAGAAATGAAGAAAGTAGGGATCTGTAGTAAACATGGCCTTAAGGTAATAAATGTAGCTCAGCGCTTCAAAAAGTATAAGAATATTATTCCCCAAGGCGTTTTTTGGCAAGATCCAACAATTAGCTAAGTTGTTATCGATATCGATATGCCGATTATATTGATCTTGCGCATTTTGATAACATTTTTGAAATACGATTGGACTTTGCAGATCGAAAGAGTTCATAGTCAGAGGCTTAGTCTCTTCAATGCAATTGCAACATTAAACTAAATTGCTATCGATATCGATATGCTGTTTATATGGATCTTAAGCATTTTGATAACATTTTTGTAGCACGATTTAAATTATTAGTTCGAAAGAGACCATAATCATAGGGCTTGTCTCTTCTATGCAATTGCAGCATTCAACTTAATTGCTATCGATATCAATTTTCCGATTATACGGATTGTTCATCACATCGATAACATTTTTGTAGTACAATTTTTCATTTTAAGCTCGACAGAGGCTTATTCATAGGGCATAAATTCTTCGTTGCAGCTACATTTTTTTTCAGAGAGTATAATCTAGGGCTGTGAGAACTGATAAATTACGTTCGATTAGGAGAAGACGCTGAATGTGAACCTCCAATTATTGTAATTTTTCATAATTTCATTACTTTTAAAACAAAGTATCGTAAACTCAAGCCCCACCACTTTCCGCAGGGTTTTGGCGAAAGCATATCTTTATGGTCGATATGTCTAAGAGCCTTCTCTCATATCTGTAATGAGTTAGCTATCACGTTTAATAGTAATAAAAAACAGATTTTTGCAGTTTTTTGGGTTTCCTCTGAAAAACTTCGTTTTCGAATTATACTGCATTTTTAATTCGGAAGAAAATTTTCTAAAAAGAATATATATGCAGGTAGATTAATTCAAAAATGTAAAAGTCTTCCTATAAATGGCATATCTTCGTACAATAGCACATTTTTCATCCAACATGTTGCAGGGTTCTGTATTAAAATTAGACAGTTTCAGAACCTATACTCCAGTGCTGCAGCTCTTAAAATGTACCAGGGCCCTAAAAACGCTTTCCAGGCTTATTAATTAACTATTTAAACAAGACTGGAAAATTTAAAGTATTACATTCACCTAATAATCTGAAGAATAATACATTCATCACGATACCAACTCGATAAATTTAGTGGTAGAAGTTCGTATATTCTCTTCAAACTAAATGTAGGGTTTTGCAGTCGTTGTTGGTTTTGAGGAAAAACTTCAAACTCTTCTTTGATATTCTTGAAACACATTTACGTTCCACCATCATTTTTATTAAACAATTTCTTTCTCCGTACACTTGTTTGGAGCTTTTCAGTCACAGTAAAGTTTTTTCCGATCTTTTTCAAAAAATCTCTCAAAACATAAATTTACACTAGAAATTGTTTGATTCTTCTAAGAAATATATATTAAATATATTCCCAAAAAATTAGACACATAAAAATCACTTTTTTTTCGCAAAGCTTTGGTGAATATAAACGAGTACATTTAAGAGTCCAATCCACCTCCTTTACCAAACTCAATCAGCTGCTTTGGAAGCAGAAAAAAGTGCAGACAGAGAAAAAGAAATAGCAAAAGATATTACATAAAGCATGCTTTCTGTTCCAGATACAACTACAAATACGACATAAAAGTGATACACACATACAGAGGTATGAATACATACTCTGGAACACCCCACAACACAGGCACAAGGTGGAGGTTGGCAAAATTATGTATGTAAATCTACAAA